>NW_027219679.1:0-5866 GCF_027580195.1 Bos mutus
TGAGTGTAGAGAAATGGGTCATGGATGATCTGAGCCAGGGAGCCTGGTGCCCAGGAGAGAGGGAGTGTCCATAAGGGGTGTAACTGGGGAGAAGGAAAGGTATATTAGGTTTGATCCATGGTAATTATTCAGGTAACGATTCTACAGAGCCCAGACATGGGAGTAGGAGTCTTGATTGGAGAATTTGTACCTGGGAATTTGTACCCAAATATCACAGCTAAAATGGGAGGTGCAGACTCCAAAGGGAAGATCATGTGAGTGAGTCTGCTGTGAACCTGCTGTGAGTGCCAGGGAGAGACACACACGGGCAAGGATGCAGCAGAGAGGCAGGAAGGCAACAGCAGGCATTCCAAAAGGAAGGGGAGAAGGAAGGGGAGAGCGTCATGGCAATAAGGACGTGTCACAGAAGCCTGTGCCACAGAAGGGTGGATGTAAATGGAAAAGGGATCAGAAGTCATTCATAAGCCCTGGAAAGTTGCTTAATTAGAGGCTAAGGGCAGAATCAGACCATAGGATACAATGAAAAACAGATAAAATTGGTAGGTAAAACCATTCATGTTCAAATCGAGATTTTGTTAAAATGTTCTTTTAAGGAACATAGAAATACAGTCTCATATGGGAGGACGTTGAAGTTTAGGTGATGGCTGACAGAATGACTCCCTGCCTAAAAGAGATCCCGTCAGCAACAGTTCTGTGCAGAGTCGGGCAGAGAGCCCATGACACCGGCAGACAGATGTGATGGGAGACACGTGTGGAAAAGGCTGGTGACTGGAGGTCTTCAGGGAAGAGGGGGTTCTTGCAGACTACATGCGCCAGTGTGCAGATAACATCAAGGGGCAGCTATTTGGGTCTTAGGAATTACTTAACCTGAAAAAAATTACTTAAACTGAATTTTAAATTGGCACCATGTAAAGTGCAATGGCTTCCCTGGTGGTTTGGGTCGTAAAGAATCTGCCTGCAATGCGGGAGGCACGGGTTTGATCCCTGGGTCAGGAAGATCCTCTGGAGAAGAAAATGGCAACCCACTCCAGTATTTTTGCCTGGAGAATTCCATGCACAGAGGAGCCTGGTGGGCTACAGTTCATGGGAAAGCATGGTAGGAATAAACCCAGCAAGGTGAGCAAGTGTGCTGTGTGCTGGGTTTTTCAGGACAAAGCCTGCCGGCTTTGGATCAACCCCTTCTGTCTCTGAACTTTTCTTGTATTTCATTGTCTTTCTCTTTTATAATTTAAAAGTCACATTCTTTAAACTTTCCAAGCAGTTTTCCTGGTGGGCTTTCTCCCATGGAAGTAGGATTTCTAGGCATGGGTTCTGTTTTCTTTCTACATAAACTTCATAAAAAGCCCAACATTTTTTTGAGGCAACAGTTCTCAAACTGTAGAAATAAATTTATTTTGGTCCATACTGGCCAAGACTACAAAAATTGCTCCTCAGTCTCCTGAGTTTAAAATAGGCTCTCTGGTACCATCAAGATTCCTGCTGATCTCAGATCCTGTGATGTTGCTGGTGCCTTGACTACCGCATGCACTCTGTCTGACTGCCAGGGCCCTGCGTCATCCATCTGTGTGGGCACATGGCATCAATGTGCTGTATTTATGGAGAAGTATTCAGAGCAGGATCAAATCCTGGGATCAGGGACTGGCAGCACTGAGCTAGCATTGACTCCGCCCCCTCCCGCCCCGCCCCCCTTCCCTTCACCAGGTGTGCGCTCACTCATGTCAACTCAGCCCCGATGTGTTTCCACCCTCCAAGTTGGTGCCCATCTGAGGGCCTTTGTCCCTGCTCTTCCCTCTCTAGAATGCCGTTGTCCTAGAGCTTAAAGTGGCTGCTGTTTTCTGCTCACCTGGATGGCAGCTCAGATATTAACCTCTCGGATGAGCATTCTTGGACCAGCCTGTCTAATGCTGGTGTTTCCCCTTTACCATCCCTCGTGACCCTGATGTTTTCCATCAGTGTTCTTGTTTAGTCACTAAGTCATGTCTGACTCCTGCGACCCCAGGGCCTGCAGCCTGCCAGGCTCCCCTATCCCTGGGATTTCCCAGGGAGGAATCCTGGAGTGGGTTGCCATTTTCTTCTCCAGGGTATTTTCCTGACCCAGAGATTGAACCCGTGTCTCCTGCTTGGCAGGTGGATTCTTTACCACTGAGTCACCTGGAAAGCTCAGTTTTTTCTTTATAATGCTAATCAAAACTTTTTCCCCAATTAAAATATTTATAAGAGTCTGTGTACTCCAGAAAGTCACATGAGGTCAGGGTCCCTATCAGTTCATTTGTTAACGTGCCTCCATTGATTACAATTCTCCGTTGATAAGTATTTATTTAGTAATGAATACAAGAGCCTTAAGGCCCCTTTAATTCAAATTCATGGATTAGAAATGAGAAGTGAGCTTCCAAGTTTCCCACAAGTGGTCACCTCAAGCCAATCCAGAGATAGTGAACTGCATGCTTTAGAACAGAATGAACCGCTAGTGACTGAAAAAGAAGATGGACACTGGGATTCCGGTGAAAAAAATTCTCCACAATATAAACTGTGGGAAAATTTAGTGTAACTTATTAGACCAACAGATCTTACGAAAACAGGAGCAAAAATGGCCTCAGTGACTTGATATACCTTAAGAATTCAAACTCAGAGACTCCTAAGACCTTACCCAGGATTTATTGGGAGAAAGTTCTTCTGGGGGTGGCGGGGGGAAGGCCATCTAAGTGTGTCCCCTGATATTTCATTTTAACATGTTCATGAGCAAAACAAAGAATATGAAACAAAAGACACCTTCAAACCTTTGTGGTTAGGCGATTTTAAATTATTGATTCAAAAGCATAATTTTCTCTTGAAATGTGATTTCTGCTTCTAAATACAGGAAGGAGTGTCTGGACTTCCTCACCTACTACTGGTAATTAGAAAGCTGAACAAAATACATGAAATGAACCTTCAGTCAGAATGCTTGGCCAGAGGCAACCTGGAAACCAACCCCATTGCCATAAAACCTGAGACTGCACGTCACGTGGCAGAGAAGTCCCCTGGGCTTCCTCACTCTGCTGCTGTCCTCCTGCCTGCCCTTCCCAATCAAGTCTCTTGCTTTGTGTCAGCACGTGTGAGCCCACTCTAGGCCCTGGGAAGGTGTTCCCTTCCTGCAACGATAAGAGGAACAGTGTCTAGACTTCCTCACCTACTATTGGGAGTTAGAAAGCTGAACAAAATAGGAACCGGTTCTCAGACCCTGAACAGCAGGCAGTGTTAGGGTTCCAGGACTAGGTTCCTCGAGTGAAGGTGAGCACACACATCAACCTCATGACTCCGCAGCTCTCTGCCTTCAGGCGGTTTTCACGCTGCAGCTGAGGGTAGAGGAACCATAAACATTCTGGCAAAAATCTGAATTGAGAACACTGGTGAGCTGGGAGGCCACGGAGGCTATAATCTGTGTGACAGAGCATCAAAAAGGAGGGAGCTACTCAGAGAAAAAGTTTCACAACTGCTTAATGATCCCTTTAAATCTTTATCGAATATCAATATGAGGACACACAGGTGAGATTCCATAATGAATAAAAACACAAAAACATAAAACATTGGTCTCACAAGCAAAAAATCAATTCCTTCTACATTAATTTTTTTTCAAAATATGGCAATTAAATGAAGGATAGTGTGCAGTACACACATACATAAATGGATATGTTTCTAGAAAGCAATTTTTTAAAGATGTCAACAAACCTCTTGTCATTCCAATTTTAGAATCCTACTAAAAGTGAAAAAATTAACGTGGCAACATGTCTTTGCATACAAGAGGCATTCGAATAGCTTGAGTAGTCTTTAAAAATTGTTTTTAATTGGTGGAAAATTGTTTTACCATTTTGTGTTGGCTTCTGCCATACAGTGCAAATTAGCCAATAATTATATATATGTATATATTTGTATATCACTTGCTTCTTGAGCTTCTCTCCCCTCTTTCAATAGCTTTAGTTTTAGGGCGTTATGTCCTGCTGAGAGCTTGTGATGTAGGGAAGTTAGAGGCAGGCTGACGGGAACAGGGGCGCCCAAGGGATTGCTTAGAGGAACATATTCCCGCCGATTTGTTTCTAATTGGAAAGGATAAATGAGGAAACAGTCACTGACCAAGACCAGAATGTGAGGCCTAGTGCTGCAGAATTTGGGGGTCTGGATTTCCAGAATGGTTGCTGCGGGGCATGGGGCAGGGCCTCGTGGGTTGTAGGGAGTTCCCTCTGCTTTTAAACGTATATTTAGACATATTGAAACTCCTTTGGTCATCTTGAACTGAGCAGCTAGCTATTTTGTGGGTAAACTTTATCACTAATTACACACAATGGTAATAACCATAATAGTAATTTTCATTATTGGAGATTTTAGTATTCTTCATTACTACAACCTACAGTATAACATAACCACAACAACCTACAGTATAGCAAAGTTGAAAGCACCAAAGTTGTCTGGCCACCTGGTCGACCTGTTGGTGGTGACCAGCCAGCTACAAACAAACAGCATGAATGCTACCTGGACAAATTTTGCTCACAGGGCGAAGGTACAGCACCACCACTGCACTCATTTCCTACGAGTTCGCCGCAGGTTGCATTTCTCTCCCCTAAGCGTCCTCCCGTCCACTTGTGTTCAGAGGCTCTTCCAGAACCAAAGACCGAGCCAGGGTCCGTACCCTGGTTCCCTCAGCGGACGGCCCCGACCACTCTTTGGGTCTCAAACACTTGTTTGGTGCCTCTGATCACCGAGGCCGAGCAGGACTAGAGCCGCGCGTTGGGCGGCCTCCTTGCTCGCCCACGGGGAGGGACCCGTGTGTGGTTCACACAACCCCCGAGCCCGCAAGAACAGCAGAAACTACATGCGGTCCCCGCGAAGACGCAAGCCCGCTCACGTACGATCGCAGAGTATGGTGACACGACAGCGTCCGTCCCGGAGCAGCTTACCCCGCCGCCCGGCTCTGGTGCGCACCTGGGCCTCCAGGCGGCGAGGACGTGGCGCAGGGAGATCCGAGCCCGGTGATCGCGGTGCCGGCTGGGCGCGCAGTCCAGCGCCGCTTTGTTCCGCGCCTCCGGCAAGGCCCCACCGGGGGAGGACGCACGGGATTCAGGGACGGCAGGCGGGAACCCTGCGCCGTCTGCCGACGGAGACACACGGCTACTCAGACGAGGCGGGAAAACAAGAAAATGTGGCCCCAGGACACCGCGCGGTGCACCGTCACTCTCCTGGCCGCGAGCTGTACCCCAGGCGGACGAAACGTTCGGATCGCCGCACAGTTTCTAGATACACGGCCCGTCCTCGCCACGCAAGCCTAAACGTTCAACTCTGGCGGGAGCAGGACGCGTCCAGGTTCGGAGACGGGGCCCAAGGGCGCTCGCCAACGAGCCCTGCGAGCACGGCTTCGGCCAGGCTGTCCAAGACCCAGAGCCTGGAGCGGGAGGACCGCGGAGGGGAGACGAACGCCCCTAACGGTGACCCAGGAGCCTGGCCGCCGAGCCACAGGCACTCCGGCGCGGAAGACCCTCTTCCTGCGCTCCCAAGCCCCGCGGATGGAAGGACGAGGAGAGATGCTGGTCGACCAGAACAAGCGGCAACCCACCACCGAGGTACGAGACCGCCTCACAAGACCTGCAAGTCCAATCTTCAGCAGGAACAAGCAGGCCCAGGTCTCCGCAGCACCGCTGTTATCGCCGCCCGTGCTGCCAGTCTCTGGAGCTCTGCGCCGCGTTCGCCGGCTGAGTAGCAGTCCTTATGAAGGTCGCGGAAGGACAGGAACGCTCTGAAAGCGGCCGCCAGGGGCGCCCGACAACCGGTTCGAGTGTCCCCGGGACGACTCGCCGGCAGGCCGCAGCGGCGCCGACCGCCCTTACGTCCGAGCTCGCCC
>NW_027219680.1:0-6474 GCF_027580195.1 Bos mutus
GCTGAATATGCACTGATCACGAAGCTGATCATACACTGACCACGGGACTGTGCATGCACTGATCACTTGGCTGATCATGCACTGATCACGTGCCTCATCATGCACTGGTCTCGTGGCTGATCATGAACAGATCACGTGGCTTTCATGCCCTGATCACGTGGCTGATCATATACTGATCACGTGACTGATCATGCACTGATCATGCGCCTGATCATGCACTGATCACGTGGCTGATCATGCATTGATCACGAAGCTGACCGTACACTGATCACGTGACTCCGCATGCACTGATCACGTGGCTGATCATGCACTGATCACCTGACTGATCATGCACTGATCACTTGGCTATCATGCACTGATCACGTGGCTGATCATACACTGAGCGTATTACTGATCAGGCACTGATCACGTGCCTGATCATGCACTGATCACGTGGCTGATCATTCACTGATCACGTGACTGATCATGCACTGATCACGTGGCTGAATATGCACTGATCACGAAGCTGATCATACACTGACCACGGACTGATCATGCACTGATCACTTGGCTGATGCACTGATCATGCACTGTGGCTGATCATGCACTGATCACGTGGCTGATCATGCACTGATCACGTGGCTGATCATACACTGATCACGTGGCTCATCATGCACTAATCACGTTGCGGATCATGCACTGATAACATGGCTGGTCATACACTGATCACGTGACTGTTCATGCACTGATCACGTGGCTGATCATGCAGTGATAACTGGCTATCATACACTGATCACGTGACTGATCATGGACTCTTCACGTGCCTGATCATGCACTGATCACGTGGCTGATCATGCATTGATCATGTGACTGCGCATGCACTGATCACGAGGATGATCATGACACTGATCACACTGTGGCTGATCATGATCACTGATGATCACGTGACTGATCATACAGTGATCACGTGGCTGATCATTCACTGCACTGATCACGTGCTGATCATCACTGATCACGTGGCTGATCATGCACTGATCACGTGGCTGATCATGCACTGATCACGTGGCTGATCATGCACTGATCACACTGGCTGATCATGCACTGATCACGTGGCTGATCATGCACTGATCACGTGGCTGATCATGCACTGATCACGTGGCTGATCATGCACTGATCACGTGCTGGCTGATCATGCACTGATCACGTGGCTGATCATGCACTGATCACGTGACTGATCATGCACTGATGCGTGGCTGATCATGCACTGATCACGTGGCTGATCATGCACTGATCAGCTGGCTGATCATGCACTGATCACGTGGCTGATCATGCACTGATCACGTGGCTGATCATGCACTGATCACGTGGCTGATCATGCACACTGATCACGTGCTGATCTGATGATCACGTGGCTGATCACTGATCACGTGCCTGATCATGCGTGACTGATCACGTGTCTGATCATGCACTGATCACGTGACTGATCATGCACTGATCACTGACTGATCACGGTGCCTGATCATGATCATGATCACTGATCACGTGGCTGATCATGCACTGATCACGTGGCTGATCATGCACTGATCACGTGCTGATCATGCACTGATCACGTGGCTGATCATGCACTGATCACGTGGCTGATCATGCACTGATCACGTGGCTGATCATACACTGATCACGTGGCTGATCATGCACTGATCACTGATCATGCTGATCTGATCATGCACTGACTGATCACGTGACTGATCATGCACTGATCACGTGGCTGATCATGCACTGATCACGTGGCTGATCATGCACTGATCACGTGGATCTGATCATGCACTGATCACGTGACTGATCATGCACTGATCACGGACTGATCACACTGATGATCACTGATCATGCACTGATCACGTGACTGATCATGCACTGATCACGTGGCTGATCATGCACTGATCACGTGACTGATCATGCACTGATCACGTGCTGATCATGCACTGATCACGTGTGACTGATCATGCACTGATCACGTGACTGATCATGCACTGATCACGTGGCTGATCATGCACTGATCACGTGGCTGATCATGCACACTGCTGACACGTGACTGATCATGCATGCACTGATCACGTGACTGATCATGCACTGATCACGTGGCTGATCATGCACTGATCACGTGGCTGATCATGCACTGATCACGTGGCTGATCATGCACTGATCACGTGGCTGATCATGCACTGATCACACGCTGATCATGCACTGATCACGTGGCTGATCATGCACTGATCACGTGACTGATCATGCACTGATCATGTGCTGATCATGCACTGATCACGTGGCTGATCATGCACTGATCACTGATCATGCACTGATCATGATCATGATCTGACTGATGATCATGATGACTGATCATGCACTGATCACGTGGCTGATCATGCACTGATCACGTGGCTGATCATGCACTGATCACGTGGCTGATCATGCACTGATCACATGACTGATCACTGATCACTGATCACGTGACTGATCATGCACTGATCACGTGGCTGATCATGCACTGATCACGTGAAGCTGATCATACACTGATCACGTGACTGATCATGCACTGATCACGTGCTGCTGATCATGCACTGATCATTGCTGATCACTGATCATGCACTGATCACTGATCATGCACTGATGGCTGATCATGCACTGATCACGTGGCTGATCATGCACTGATCACGTGGCTGATCATGCACTGATCATGGCTGATCACTGATCACGTGGCTGATCATGCACTGATCACGTGGCTGATCATGCACTGATCACGTGGCTGATCATGCACTGATCACGTGACTGCATGCACTGATCACGTGGCTGATCATGCAGTGGTAACTGGCTATCATACACTGGTCACGTGACTGATCATGGACTCTTCACGTGCCTGATCATGCACTGATCACGTAGCCATCATGCACTGATCACATGGCTGACCATCACACACTGATCACATGACTGATCATGCACTGATCAGTGCCTGATCATGACTGATCACGTGATCTGATGATCTGATGTGGCTGATCATGCACTGATCACTGATCTGGCTGATCATGACACTGATCATCGCGAACTGTGCATGCACTGATGCCTGATCGTGCCTGATCTTGCACTGATCACGTGGCTGATCATGCACTGATCACAAAGCTGAGCTTATACTGATCACGTGACTGTGCATGCACTGATCACACGGGACTCATCATGCGGTGATAACATGGCTGAACATGCCCTGATACCGTGGCTGATCATACACTGATCACCTGACTGATCATGCACTCTTCACGTGCCTGATCATGCACTGATCACGTGGCTGATCATGCACTGATCACGTGCTGATCATACATTGATCACGTGACTGATCATGCACTGAACACGTGGCTGATCATGCACTGATCACGTGGCTGATCATGATGATCACGCACTGATCATGCACTGATCACACGGATGATCATGCACTGATCGTGGCTGATCTGATCATGCACTGATCACTGACTGATCATGCACTGATCACGTGCACATGATGATCACGTGACTGATCATGCACTGATCACGTGGCTGATCATGCACTGATCACGTGACTGATCATGCACTGATCACGTGGCTGATCATGCACTGATCACGTGGCTGATGATCATGCACTGATCATTTGGCTGATCATACACTGATCACGTGACTGATCATGCACTGATCACGTGGCTGATCATGCACTGATCACGTGGCTGATCATGCACTGATCACATGGCTGATCATGCACTGATCACGTGGCTGATCATGCACTGATCACTGGCTGATCATCACACTGATCTGATCATGCACTGATCACACGATCACTGATCATGCACTGATCACGTGCACTGATCATGATCACTGATCACTGCTGATCATGCACTGATCACGTGACTGATCATGCACTGATCACGTGCTGATCATGCACTGATCACGTGGCTGATCATGCACTGATCACGTGCTGATCATGCACTGATCACGTGCTGATCATGCACACTGATCACGTGGCTGACTGATCGTGTGCTGATCATGCACTGATCACGTGGCTGATCATGCACTGATCACGTGGCTGATCATGCACTGATCACGTGGCTGATCATGCACTGATCACGTGGCTGATCATGCACTGATCACGTGATCTGATCACTGACTGATGATCACTGATCACGTGACTGATCATGCACTGATGATCACGTGGCTGATCATGCATGATGATCACTGATCATGCACTGATCATGACTGATCACATGGCTGATCATACACTGATCACGGCTGGCTGATCTGATCACGCACTGATCACGTGGCTGATCATGCACTGATCATGGCTGATCATACTCTGATCACGTGGCTGATCTTGCACTGATCACATGACTGCAGGCACTGATCACTTGTTTGATCATGCACTGATCACGTGGATGATCATGCACTGATCACTGATTAATCATATACTGGTCACGTGGCTGATCAGGCACTGATCACGTGCCTGTTCATGCACTGATCACGTGGCTGATCATTCACTGATCACGTGACTGATCATGCACTGATCACGTGGCTGATCATGCATGCACTGATGCACTGATCACGCTGATCATACACTGATCACGGGACTGATCATGCACTGATCACGTGGCTGATCATGCACTGATCACTGATGATCATGCACTGATCATGCACTGATCATGCACTGATTGTGGCTGATCATGCACTGATCACGTGGCTGATCATGCACTGATCATCATGCCTGATCACGTGGCTGATCATGCACTGATCACGTGACTGATCATGCACTGATCACGTGGCTGATCACGTGGCTTGATCATCACTGCACTGATCATGCACTGATCATGCTGATCATGCACTGATCATGCACTGATGATCACGTGACTGATCATGCACTGATCACGTGACTCTGATCATGCACTGATCACGTGGCTGATCATGCACTGATCACGTGGCTGATCATACACTGATCACAAAGCTGATCTTGCACTGATCACGTGACTGATCATGCACTGATCACGTGACTGATCATGCACTGATCACGTGGCTGATCATGCACTGATCACGTGGCATCATGCACTGATCACGTGGCTGATCATGCACTGATCACGTGGCTGATCATGCACTGATCACGCACTGATCATGCACTGATCACGTGGCTGATCACTGATCATCACGTGGCTGATCATGCACTGATCACGTGGCTGATCATGCACTGATCACGTGACTGATCATGCACTGATCACGTGCTGCTGATCATGCACTGATCACACTGATCACTGCACTGATCACACTGGCTGATCATGCACTGATCATGCACTGATGCACTGATCATGGCTGATCATGCACTGATAACGTGCCTGATCATGCACTAATAACGTTGCGGATCATGCACTGATCACATGGATGATCATACACTGATCACGTGGCTGATCATACTCTGAATACGTGGCTGATCATGCACTGACAACGTGGCTGATCATACTCTGATCACGAAGCTGATCTTATACTGATCACGTGACTGCACATACTGATCACTTGACTGTGCATGCACTGATCACGTGGATGATCATGCACTGATCACGTGGCTGATCATTCACTGATCACGTGACTGATCAGGCACTGATCACGTGGCTGAATATGCACTGATCACGTGACTGATCATGCACTGATCACGTGGCTGAATATGCACTGATCACGAAGCTGATCATACCCTGACCACGGGACTGTGCATGCACTGATCACTTGGCTGATCATGCACTGATCACGTGCCTCATCATGCACTGGTCTCGTGGCTCATCATGAACAGATCACGTGGCTTTCATGCCCTGATCACGTGGCTGATCATATACTGATCACGTGACTGATCATGCACTGATCAAGTGGCTGATCATGCACTGATCACGTGGCTGATCATGCATTGATCCCGAAGCTGACCGTACACTGATCACGTGACTCCGCATGCACTGATCAGGTGGCTGATCATGCACTGATCACCTGACTGATCAAGCACTGATCACTTGGCTATCATGCACTGATCACGTGGCTGATCATACACTGATCGTATTACTGATCAGGCACTGATCTGATCATGCACTGATCACGTGGCTGATCATGCACTGATCACGTGGCTGATCATTCACTGATCACGTGACTGATCATAGACTGATCACGTGGCTGAATATGCACTGATCACGAAGCTGATCATACACTGACTACAGGACTGTGAATGCACTGAACACTTGGCTGATCATGCACTGATCACGTTGCTGATCATGCACTGATCACGTGGCTGATCATACACTGATCACGTGGCTCATCATGCACTAATCACTTTGCGGATCATACACTGATAACATGGCTGGTCATACACTGATCACGTGACTGTGTGCATGCTGATCACATGGCTGATCATGCAGTGATAACTGGCTATCATACACTGATCACGTGACTGATCATGGACTCTTC
>NW_027219681.1:0-5797 GCF_027580195.1 Bos mutus
AATCGTCATGCAGCTGAGCAGACTGTAATGAAGTGGCCAACAGACTCTAAACATGTGACTCAGTAGGCTCTACCGTGACTGAGCAGACGCAATTGGGCAGCTCAGCAGACACCAATGGTGCAGCTCAACCAGACCCCAATAGTGCAGCTCAGCAGACACCAATCAGGCAGCTCAGCAGGCAATACTCCTGAGCTGAGCAGGCAGGAATCACACACAGCTCAGGCGAAATCAAGGAGCTGAGCAGGCCACGAATCTGGCAGCTCGGCTGGCAAATTTCAAGGAGCTGACAGACTACCATAGAAGTAGCTAAGCGTGAACTCTAAACGCGTGACTCAAGCAGGCTCGAGCCACCATGACTGAGCAGACACAGATCTTGCAGCCCAGCAGACAATACTCCTGAAGCTGAGCAGGCAGGAATCCGCCCAGCTCAGCAGACAGTAATCAGAGGCTGAGCAGGCACGAATCACGCGGCGCTCAGCAGGCAATAATCATGGAGCTGAACAACCAGGAATCACAGCAGCTCGGCAGACAGTAATCAAGGGGCTGATCAGGCCTGAATCTCGCAGCTCAGCTGGAAAATTTCAGAGGCTGAGCAGACTGCCATGAAGTGGCTAAGCAGACTCTCTAAACACACAAGCTCAGCAGGCTCGACACCACGGCTGAGCAATTACAGATCTCCCAGCCAATGAATAATACTCCTGGGCTGAGCAGGCAAAAGAATCACACGCAGCTCAGCAGGCAGTAATCATGGAGCTGAGCAAAAGGAATCACGACTCACGTCCTGAGCAGGCAGGCAGGCAGCAATCCTGGAGCTGAGCAAGCAGGAATCACATGCAAGCTCAGCAGGCAATAATCAAACAGAGCAGCAGGCAGGAATCAGGCAGCCTCCAGCAGCCAATAATCAAGCTAGCAGTCAGGAATCGGCGCGAAGCTCAGCGAGCAATAATCATGGGAGCTGAGCTGGCAGGAATCACGCAACTCAGCAGGCAATACTCACGGACCTGAGCAGGCGGGAATCACCACGCTACAGGCAATACTCACGGACCTGAGCAGGCGGGAATCACGCAGCTCGGCAGACAATACTCACGGACCTGGGCAGGCCAGGAATCATGCAGCGTAACCCAGGCAATATTTATGACTGAAGGCTGTAATGGAAGTGGATAAGCAGACTCTAATCACACGTGACTCAGGCCAGCTCCGGACTGAGCAGGCACTAATTCGCAGCTCAGAGGCAATAATCATGGAGCTGAGCAGGGGGAATCACAGCTCAGCGAGGCAAAATAGGGGCTGAGCAAGCGGATCCAGGCTCAGCGGCAAAATCAGGAGCTGAGCAAGCGGGGGTCGCAGACTCAGCGGCAAACAGGAGCTGAGCAGACGAATGGTTGGAAAGCAATTCTAACCGGGCGGCTCAGCGGTCCTAACCGGTCCGAAGAGGCGCATAAGTCGCGCCACGAGCGGGATAAACACTGGCGAAATCTTACGAGCAGCGCGGCAGGCGGGAATCTCAGCTGAGCAAAGGGAAATCCGCATTTAGCAGGCTATCGGCCCCAGGGGAGGCCCCCGATCGCTGGGTAGCAGCACCGATACGACTGAGATGCGATCACCACGTGAAGGCCGATCCGGACTGAGAGGCACTGATGCGGCTGACATGACTGACACGGACGAGTCACTATCCGGGCTCAGCAGGCGCGTCAGGGGCTACATGCCCGAGCAGGTACGAGAGAGGCAACCTGCTGGGGCAACAGACCCACACGTCACGGCCTTTAAAAATGGCTAAACAAAAACGATGGGGACCCAACGCTTGGCTGAGAGGCAAATCACGGAGGGAGCAAAATTTTTGGAGCTGAGCGCCCGTAATGAAGTGGCTAAAAACAACTCAAACGGCTGGCGGCTCCTAACCCGGTCCTGAGAGGCCTAAAACAGCAACTGAGCAGGGACTAACACCCCAGCATCAGGCCGAGTCATGCAGCTGAACAGGTTAATCACCGGATTCACAGGCCCGTCACGTGCTGAAGGCCCCGATCCGTGGTTGAGCATGCACTGATCTGTATTTTTTGGGATGCACTGATCCGTGGCTGAGGCCTGATCCGTGACTGAGCGGCCCGGGTCCCTGACTGAGCATCACTGATCACGTGACTGACAGCACTGATCCGTGACTCGCAAACCTGTTGGTGACTATCATGCCTGAAGGCAACGTTTTACTGAGGCTGATCACGTGGCTATCATGCCTGATCACGTGCCTCGGAGGCAATAATCAAAGAGCCCCCCAGGCACTAATCCCCCTTTAAAGGGGACTAATCACGGAAGGCAGGAAATCGTCTGGAGCCCCCCGGGAGACTGTAATGAAGTAAACTGGGAGACTCTAAACACGTGACTCAGTGGCTCTACACCGTGACTGAGCAGACACCAATTGGGCAGCTCAGCAGATACCAATGGTGCAACTCAGCAGACACCAATATTGGCCCCGCCCTTTCAGCAGGCAAATCCTGGAGCTGAGCAGGCAGGAATCACCAGCTCCGGCACAAAAAAAAAGGAGCTAGCAGGCCCGAATCTCGCAGCTCAGCTGGCAAATTTCAAGGGCTGAGCAGACTTTTGAAGTGGCTAAACAGAACCAAACACGTGATCAGCAGGCTCGACACCCCCGGGGCTGAGCAGGCCCAATTCAGGCCAAAGACAAGCCCTTTGGGGCTGGGGCAGGCAGGAATCACGAGCTCTGCAGGCAATTTTTAAGAAGCTGAGCAGGGGGAATCACGACGAGCAGGCAAAATCATGGAGCTGAGCAGACTGTAATGAATTGGGTGGGAGACTTAATCCCCCGGGGCTCAACCCCGGGCCCCCAACCCCGGGCCTGAGTAGGCACTAATCAGGCAGCTGAGCAGGGGGCTAACCACACAGCCGATCAGGGGCCAGTCAAGCAGCTGAGCGGGGGTTAATCATGCAGCTGGCGCGCCAATCCCCTTGATTCAGCAGGCCCGATCACGTGACTGAGCAGGCCCCGATCCCTGGGGTGAGCATGCACTGATCATGCATGAGCAGGGACCCATCAATGACTGGGAGGCACTGGTCACGTGACTGAAGGGACCGATCACGTGACCGAGCATGCACGATCACCCGGGCAGAGTCCCCTGTTCCCCCGGGCTCAGCAGGCCTGATCAGGTGGCTAAAATCCCCGAGCAGAGACTGAGAGGGGGGGTCACCTGGCTGGGGGCGCTTTAAACACGTGGCACATGCACTGATCACGGCCCAAAAGGCAAAAATAAAAAGCTGACAGGCACCTTTTAAACACTTGGCCAAGAGGGGACCAATCACGGGGAGGCAGGAAATCGTCATGGAGCTGGGCAGACTGTAATGAAGTGGCTAACAGACTCTAAACACGTGGCGCCGCAGTTCTACACCCGTGACTGAGCAGGCACCAATGGTGCCCGCTCAGCGGGGGGCCCCAAAGGGCAGCTCAGCAGGCAAACCATGGAGCTGAGCAGGGAACCACAGCCCCAGCAGGGGAAAAATCGGAAGGTTTTAGCAAAAAAGGGGAAACTAAACCCAAAACCCACGGTTTAAAAGCTGAAACAGAATTTCCAGAAGTGGCTAAGAGGGCTCTTTAAAAATTGACCGGGCCCCGGACCCGTAATTTAGCAGAAAAACCCCAAAAGGGGGTGGGAAAAAGAAAGCCGGGCTTTGGGGGGGGTGGAGCCCCGGGGAAATCAGCGGGGCCGCGGCAAAATGGAGGCTTCGGGGGCCGAATCCCCAGTCAGGCAATTAAAGGAGCTTGGGGAAACGCGTTCCCCCCGCAGGTCGGCAGGGAAAATAATGGGCTCAGCAAGCAGGAATCAAGGGCTCGGGGGGCAATAATCAAGGCTTAACAGGCGGAATCCCGGGTCAGCAGCCACAATCATGGGCCCGAGCAAAGGGAAAATCACGAACTCAGCAGGCAATACCCCCAAAACCCGGGGCAAAGGGAGGGGTCCGCAACTCAGCAGGCAAACTACGGACCTGACAGGCAGGAATCCGCCTCGGGAGGCAATCTCACGAACCCGGGCAGGCGGGGAAACACGCCCCTCAGCAGGCAATATCACCCCAACCTGAGCAGGAGGAATCCCCGCGGCTCCCGCAAGGGAATACCGCGAACCTGAGCAGGCGGGGAAAACCCAACTCAGCAGGCAAACTCACGGACCTGGGCAGGCCAGGAATCAAACGGGAAAGGGGTAATCCTTTGGGCTGAAGGCTGTACTGAAGTGGATAAAGACCTAATCCGTGATTCAGTAGCTTCCCTAGGGACCGAGCAGGCACCAAACCCCAGTTCAGCAAGTAAAAATCATGGAGATGAGCAGGCAGGAATTGCAGCTCAGCAGGCAAAATCATGGAGGGGTGAGGGAAACAGGAATCACGGGCCCAGCGGGCCCAAAAAAAGCTGGGGCAGACAGGAATCACCAAACTCAGCAGGCAAATCAAGAAGCTGAGCAGGCAAGGGAAACACGAGCTCAGCAGGCAATACTCCCGGACCTGGGGCAGGCCAAAGGGAAACAGAACTGCAGGCAAATTTAGGGGGCTGAAGGCTGTAATGAAGTGGATAAGCAGACTCTAATCCGCGTGACTCCAGGTGGCACCTCTCTCCGGACTGAGCAGGCACTAATTCGCAGCTCAGAGCAATAATCATGGGCTGAGAAGCAGGGAAACACACAGCTCAGCAGGCAAAAAAAGGGGCTGGGGCAAAACGAACCAAACTCCCGCTGGCAAAAATCAAAAGGGGCTGAGCAGATGCCATTAATGGCTAACAGACTTAAACACGGGCTGAAACAGACTTGACAACGGGGACTGAGCAGACACGAAACTTTAGCCCCCAGACAAACTTGGGCCCGGGGCAGGAAGGAATCACGCAGCCCAGCAGACGGGAATCAAGAGCTGAGCAAGCACGATTCACGCACTCAGCAGGCACACAATGGAGCTCAGCAAGAGGAATCACGCAAAAAAAAGAGCTCAGCAGGCAATAATCAAGAAGCTAGCAGGCAGGAACGCGCAGTTCAGCATCCACACAATGGAGCTGAGCAGGCAAGAATCACGAACTCAGCAGGAATATCACGGACCTCGAGCAGGCAGGAATCACGCAACTCAGCAGGCAATACCACGGATTCCGGAGCAGGCCAGGAATCACGCGAACGCAGCAGGTACAATCCTGAGCCGAAGGCTACCAGGCGATGTTAGACTTAACACGTGACTCAGACGGCACCTCTTCTCCTCGACTGGAGCAGGTACTACCACGCAGCTCAGAGTTGGTCAATCATGGAGCTGGGAGCATCGCGAGGGAATCACGCAGGCTCAGCATGCACACCAAGAAGCTGAGCAGGCAGGGGATCACGCAGCTCAGCAGGCAATAACTATTGAGCTGAGCCGCAGGTATCCGCAGCTCAGCAGGCCCAAAAATCACGGAGCTGAGCAAGCAGGAATCACGCAGCTCAGCAGGCATAATCATGGAGCTGATCAGCAGGAATCACGCAGCTCAGCAGGCAATTTTCAAGAAGCTGAGCAGGCAGAATCACGCAGTTTAGCAGGCACAATCATGGAGCTGGAGCAGACCGTCATGAAGTGGCTACAGACTTAATCACGCCACCAGCCGCCGCTAACAACCCGTCCTGAGCAGGCACTCGCTTAGCTGAGTAGGGACTAATCACACAGCTGATCAGGCACGAGTCACGCAGCTGAGCAGGGATTAAGCATGCAGCTGAGCAAGCTTTAACCCTTGATTCAGCAGACCCTGATCACGACTGGAGCAGGCCTTGATCACGTGGTTGAGCATGCACTG
>NW_027219682.1:0-5496 GCF_027580195.1 Bos mutus
GGCATCAGGCATGTGATCAGTGCATGATCAGTCACATGATCAGTGCATGATCAGCCACGTGATCAGTGCATGATCAGATCACGTGATCAGTGCATGATCAGTCACGTGATCAGTGCATGATCAGCCACGTGATCAGTGCATGATCAAGATCATGATCAGTGATGATGATCACGTGATCAGTGCATGATCAGCCACGTGATCAGTGCATGATCAGCCACGTGATCAGTGCATGATCAGCCACGTGATCAGTGCATGATCAGCCACGTGATCAGTGCATGATCAGCATGTGATCAGTGCATGATCAGTCGTGATGATCAGTGCATGATCAGTCAGTGCGTGATCAGTGCATGATCAGTCACGTGATGCATGATGATCAGCCACGTGATCAGTGTGATCAGTGCATGTGATGATCAGTCGTGATCAGTGCATGATCAGCCACGTGATCAGTGCATGATCAGCCACGTGATCAGTGCATGATCAGTCACGTGATCAGTGCATGATCAGTCACGTGATCAGTGCATGATCAGTCACGTGATCAGTGCATGATCAGTGCGTGAGTGCATGATCATCAGTCGTGTGTCAGTGCATGATCAGCCACGTGATCAGTGCATGATCAGTCACGTGATCAGTGCATGATCAGCCGTGATCAGTGCATGATCAGTCACGTGATCAGTGCATGATCAGCCACGTGATCAGTGCATGATCAGCCATGTGATCAGTGCATGATCAGCCACGTGATCAGTGCATGATCAGTCATCGTGATCAGTGCATGATCAGCACGTGATCAGTGCATGATCAGCCACGTGATCAGTGCATGATCAGCCACGTGATCAGTGCATGATCATCATGTGCGTGATCATGTGCATGATCAGTCACGTGATCAGTGCATGATCAGCCACGTGATCAGTGCATGATCATCAGCCGTGATCAGTGCATGATCAGTGCATGTGATGCATGATCATGATCATCATCGTGAGTGATCAGTGCATCAGTGATCGTGATCAGTGCATGATCAGTCACGTGATCAGTGCATGATCATCACGTGATCAGTGCATGATCAGTGCATGATCAGCCACGTGATCAGTGCATGATCAGCCACGTGATCAGTGCATGATCAGTCAGTGCGTGATCAGTGCATGATCAGTGCGTGTGATGTGCATGATCAGCCACGTGATCAGTGCATGATCAGTCACGTGATCAGTGCATGATCAGTCACGTGATCGTGTGCATGATCAGTGCGTGATCAGTGCATGATCATGAGTGCACGTGATCAGTGCATGATCAGTGATCGTGTCAGTGTGCGTGATCAGTGTGATCAGTGCATGAGTGTCATGATCAGCCAGTGTGATCAGTGTGATCAGCATCATGATGATCAGTGTGATCAGTGCGTGATCAGTGCATGATCAGTCACGTGATCAGTGCATGATCAGTCACGTGATCAGTGCATGATCAGCCACGTGATCAGTGCATGATCAGGCACGTGATCAGTGCATGATGATCAGTGCATGATCAGTGCGTGTGATCAGTGCATGATCATCATCACGTGATCAGTGCATGATCAGTCCACGTGATCAGTGCATGATCAGTCAGCGTGATCAGTGCATGATCAGCCACGTGATCAGTGCATGATCAGTCACGTGATCAGTGCATGATCAGTCACGTGATCAGTGCATGATCAGCCGTGATGATCAGTGCATGATCAGTGTCACGTGATCAGTGCATGATCAGTCACGTGATCAGTGCATGATCAGTCACGTGATCAGTGCATGATCAGCACGTGATCAGTGCATGATCAGCCACGTGATCAGTGCATGATCAGTGCGTGTGATCAGTGCATGATCATCATGTGATCAGTGCATGATCCACGTGATCAGTGCATGATCAGCCACGTGATCAGTGCATGATCAGCCACGTGATCAGTGCATGATCAGTCACGTGATCAGTGCATGATCATCAGTGCGTGATCAGTGCATGATCAGTGCGTGATCAGTGCATGATCAGTCACGTGATCAGTGCATGATCAGCCGTGATCAGTGTGCATGATCAGCCACGTGATCAGTGCATGCATGATCGTGATCAGTGTGATCATGATGCATGATCATCAGTGCGTGATCAGTGCATGCATGATCGTGATCATCAGTGATCAGTGCATGATCAGCAGTGCGTGATCAGTGCATGATCAGTGCGTGATCAGTGCATGATCAGTGTCAGTGCACGTGATCAGTGCATGATCAGTCACGTGATCATGATGCATGATCAGTGATCAGTCACGTGATCAGTGCATGATCGTGATCAGTGCGTGATCAGTGCATGATCAGTCACGTGATCAGTGCATGATCAGTCACGTGATCAGTGCATGATCAGCCACGTGATCAGTGCATGATCAGCCACGTGATCAGTGCATGATCAGTGCGTGATCAGTGCATGATCAGCGTGATCAGTGCATGATCAGCCACGTGATCAGTGCATGATCAGTCACGTGATCAGTGCATGATCAGCCACGTGATCAGTGCATGATCAGCCACGTGATCAGTGCATGATCAGTCACGTGATCAGTGCATGATCAGTCACGTGATCAGTGCATGATCAGCCACGTGATCAGTGCATGATCAGCCACGTGATCAGTGCATGATCAGCCACGTGATCAGTGTGCATGATCAGCCACGTGATCAGTGCATGATCAGCCACACGATCAGTGCATGATCATCAGTCGTGATCAGTGCATGATCAGCCACGTGATCAGTGCATGATCACAGTCAGTGCGTGATCAGTGTGCATGATCAGCCACGTGATCAGTGCATGATCAGCCACGTGATCAGTGCATGATCAGTGTGCGTGATCAGTGCATGATCAGCCACGTGATCAGTGCATGATCAGTGCGTGATCAGTGTGCATGATCAGTGATCAGTGCATGATCAGCCACGTGATCAGTGCATGATCAGATCACGTGATCAGTGCATGATCAGTCACGTGATCAGTGCATGATCATCGTGATCAGTGCATGATCAGCCACGTGATCAGTGCATGATCAGTCACGTGATCAGTGCATGATCAGTGATCGTGATCAGTGTGCATGATCAGTGTGCGTGATCAGTGCATGATCAGTGCGTGATCAGTGCATGATCATCGTGATCAGTGCATGATCAGATCACGTGATCAGTGCATGATCAGCACGTGATCAGTGCAGTGCATGATCATGTGATCGTGATCAGTGCATGATCAGTCATGTGATCAGTGCATGATGCATGATCGTGATCAGTGTGATCAGTGTGCATGATCAGATCACGTGATCAGTGCATGATCAGATCGCGTGATCAGTGCATGATCAGCCACGTGATCAGTGTGCATGATCAGTGCACGTGATCAGTGCATGATCAGTGCACGTGATCAGTGTGCATGATCAGCCACGTGATCAGTGCATGATCAGTCACGTGATCAGTGCATGATCAGTCACGTGATCAGTGCATCAGTGCGTGATCATCGTGATCAGTGCGTGATCAGTGTGCGTGATCATCATCGTGATCAGTGATCATGATCAGTCACGTGATCAGTGCATGATCAGCCACGTGATCAGTGCATGATCAGTCACGTGATCAGTGCATGATCAGCCACGTGATCAGTGCATGATCATCACGTGATCAGTGCATGATCAGATCAGCGTGATCAGTGCATGATCAGTGCGTGATCATGTGCATGATCAGTCACGTGATCATGATCATGATCAGTCGTGATCAGTGCATGATCAGTCACGTGCGTGATCAGTGCATGATCAGCCATCATGATGATCAGTGCATGATCATCCACGTGATCAGTGCATGATCAGCCACGTGATCAGTGCATGATCAGCCACGTGATCAGTGCATGATCAGCCACGTGATCAGTGCATGATCAGCCACGTGATCAGTGCATGATCAGCCACGTGATCAGTGCATGATCAGCCACGTGATCAGTGCATGATCAGCCACGTGATCAGTGCATGATCAGCCACGTGATCAGTGTGCATGATCAGCCACGTGATCAGTGATCATCATCAGTGATCAGTGCATGATCAGTCAGTGTGATCAGTGCATGCATCAGCCACGTGATCAGTGCATGATCAGTCACGTGATCAGTGCATGATCAGCCACGTGATCAGTGCATGATCAGTCACGTGATCAGTGCATGATCAGTCACGTGATCAGTGCATGATCAGATCGTGATCAGTGTGATCAGTGATCATGTGATCAGTGCATGATCAGTCATGTGATCAGTGCATGTCAGCATGTGATCAGTGCATGATCAGCCACGTGATCGTGATCATCAGCACGTGATCAGATGCAGTCATCATGATCAGTCACATGATCATCACGTGATCAGTGCATGATCAGTCACGTGATCAGTGATCAGTCACGTGATCAGTGCATCAGATCACGTGATCAGTGCATGATCAGTGCGTGATCAGTGCATGATCAGTCGCGTGATCAGTGCATGATCAGTCACGTGATCAGTGTGCATGATCAGTGATCAGTGTGATCAGTGATGTGCATGATCATGTGATCAGTGCATGATCAGTCACATGATCAGTGCATGATCAGCCACGTGATCAGTGCATGATCAGCCACGTGATCCCTGCATGATCAGTCACGTGATCAGTGCATGATGAGCCATGGGATAACTGCATGATAGCAATGTGATCAGTGCATGATACCACGTGATCAGTGCATGATCAGCCACGTAATCAGTGCATGTGCAGTGATCGTGATCAGTGTATGATCAGGCATGTGATCAGTGTATGATCAACCACGTGATCAGTGCATGTTCAGCCACATGAAGAGTGCAAGATCAACCAAGTGATCAGTGCATGCACAGTCACGTGTTCAGTGTATGATGATGATCTTCGTGTCAGTGCCTGGTCAGCCGCGTGACGTCGGTGCATGATCAGGCGCGTGAAGAGTGCATGATCAGTCGTGATAGTCAGTGATATGCCAGGTTATCAGTGCATGATCAGTGATCAGTGCATGATCAGCCACGTGATCATGTGCATCATCAGATCACGTGATCAGTGCATGATCATCACGTGATCAGTGCATGATCAGCCGTGATCAGTGCATGATCAGCCACGTGATCAGTACATGATCAGCCTTGTGATCAGTGCATGCGCAGCCACGTGATCAGTGCATGTGCAGTCTCGTGATCAGTGTATGATCAGGCATGTGATCAGTGCATGATCAGCCAGGTGATCAGTGCATGATCAGCCTTGTGATCAGTGCATGCACAGTCACGTGATCAGTGTATGATCAGCTTCGTGATTAGTTCATTATCAACAACGTGATCAGTGTATGATCAACCAGGTAATCAGTGCATGATCAGCCACATGAACAGTGCAAGATCAGCCAAGTGATCAGTGCATGCACAGTCACGTAATCAGTGTATGATCAGCTTTGAGATCAGTGCATGATGAGCCACGTGATAAGTGCATGATCAGGCAAGTGATCAGTTCATGATCAGGCATGTGAT
>NW_027219683.1:0-5417 GCF_027580195.1 Bos mutus
CATGTACTGGTCACATGACTGATCATGCACTGATCACGTGGCTGATCATGCAATGATCACGTAGCTACCATATACTGGTCACGTGACTGATCATGCACTGATCACGTAATTGATCCTGCACTGATCACGTGGCGCATCATGCACTGATTACGTGGCTGATCACACGTATCACGTGACTGATCATGTACAGATCACGTGACTAATCATGAAGTGATCACGTGGCTATCCTGCACTGATCACGTGGATATCATCCACTGATCACGTGGCTGATCAGACACGTATCACGTCACTGATCATGCACTGATCACGTGGATATCATGCACTGATCACGTGGCTATCATGCACTGCGCACGTGGCTTATCATGCAATGATCACGTACCTGCCATATACTGGTCACATGACTGATCATGCACTGATCACGTGGCTATCATGCACTGATCACGTGGCTGATCATGCAATGATCATGTGCAACCATATACTGGTCACGTGACTGATCATGCACTGATCACGAATTGATCCTGCACTGATCACGTGGCTCATCATGCACTGATCACGTGACTGTTCATGCACTGATCACGTGGCTGATCATGCACTGATCACGTGACTATAATGCACTGATCACGTGGCGGATCATGCACTGTTCACGTGCCTGGTCATGCACTGATCACGTGACTAATCATGAACTGATCAGGTGGCTATCATGCACTGATCACGTGGATATCATGCACTGATCACGTGCCTGTCATGCACTGATCACGTGACTAATCATGAACTGATCACGTCAGGTATCATGCACTGATCACGTGGCTGATCATGCACTGTTCACGTGTCTGATCATGCCCTGATCACGTGGCTGATCATACACTGCTCACGTAGCTGATCATGCACTGATCACGTGTCTATCATGCGGTGCTCACGTGGGTGATCCTGCAATGATCACGTTGCTATCATGCACTGGTCACGTGACTGATCATGCAATGATCACGTGACTGATCATGCACTGATCACGTGGCTATCATGCACTGATCACATGGCTGATCATACACTGATCACGTGCCTGGTCATGCACTGATCACGTGACTACTCATGATCAGTGATCACCGTGGCTGATCATGCACTGATCACGTGGATATCATGCACTGATCACGTGGCTGATCATGCACTGATCACGTGACTGATCATGCACTGATCACGTGGCTGATCATGCAATGATCACGTGGCTATCATGCACTGATCACGTGGCTAATCATGCACTGATCACGTGGCTACCATGCACTGATCACGTGACTGATCATACACTGATCACGTGACTGATCATGCACTGATCACTGATCTGACGTGACTGATCATGCACTGATCACGTGACTGATCATGCACTGATCATTTGGCTATCATGCACTGATTACTTGGCTGATCATACACTGATCACGTGACTGATCATGCACTGATCATCTGGCTATCATGCACTCATTACCTGGCTATCATGCACTGATCACGTGGTTGATCATACACTGATCACGAGACTGATCATGCACTGATCACGTCTATATCATGCACTGATCACATGACTGCCCATGCACTGATCACGTGGATGATCATACACTGATCATGTGACAGATCATGCACTGATCACGTGGCTGATCATGCACTGATCACGTGGCTGATCATACACTGATCACGTGGCTGATCATGCACTGATCACGTGGCTATCATGCACTGATCACGTGGCTGATCATGCACTGATCACGTGACTGATCTGATCATGTACTGATCATGCACTGAGCGTGGCTGATCGCACTGACACGTGCCTGATCATGCACTGATCACGTGGCTGATCATGCACTGATCACGTGGCTGATCATGCACTGATCACGTGACTGATCATGCACTGATCACGTGGCTGATCGTCATGATCACTGATCACGTGGCTGATCATGCAATGATCACGTGACTGATCATGCACTGATCACGTGGCTGATCATGCACTGATCACGTGGCTGATCATGCACTGATCACGTGGCTGATCATGCACTGATCACGTGGCTGATCATGCACTGATCACGTGACTGATCATGCACTGATCACGTGACTGATCATGCACTGATCACGTGGCTGATCATGATCATGCACTGATCACGTGCACTGATCACGCACTGATCTGATCACGGCTGATCATGCACTGATCACGTGGCTGATCATGCACTGATCACGTGGCTGATCATGCACTGATCACGTGGCTGATCATGCACTGATCGCTGTGGCTGATCATGCACTGATCACGTGACTGATCATGCACTGATCACGTGGCTGATCATGCACTGATCACGTGGCTGATCATGCACTGATCATCACGTGGCTGATCATGCACTGATCACGTGGCTGATCATGCACTGATCACGTGGCTGATCATGCACGATCTGACGTGACTGATCATGCACTGATCACGTGGCTGATCATGCACTGATCACGTGGCTGATCATGCACTGATCACGTGGCTGATCATGCACTGATCACGTGGCTGATCATGCACTGATCACGTGGCTGATCATGCACTGATCACGTGACTGATCATGCACTGATCACGTGGCTGATCATGCACTGATCACGTGGCTGATCATGCACTGATCACGTGGCTGATCATGCACTGATCACGTCACTGATCATGCACTGATCACGTGGCTATCATGCATACTGATCACGTGACTGATCATGCACTCATCAGGTGACTGATCATGCACTGATCACGTGGCTATCATGCACTGATCACGTGACTGATCATGCACTGATCACGTGGCTGATCATGCACTGATCACGTGGCTGATCATGCACTGATCACGTGGACTGATCATGCACTGATCATGTGACTGATCATGCACTGATCACGTGGCTGATCATGCACTGATCACGTGGCTGATCATGCACTGATCACGTGACTGATCATGCACTGATCGCGTGGCTGATCATGCACTGATCACGTGGCTGATCATGCACTGATCACGTGACTGATCATGCACTGATCACGTGGCTGATCATACACTGATCACGTGCCTGATCATGCACTGATCAGATCACGTGACTGATCATGCACTGATCATTGATCATGGCTGATCATGCACTGATCACGTGGATATCATGCACTGATCACGTGCCTGATCATGCAATGATCACGTGACTAATCATGAACTGATCACGTGATCATGCACTGATCGTGACTGATCATGCACTGATCACGTGGCTGATCATGCACTGATCACGTGGCTGATCATGCACTGATCACGTGGCTGATCATGCACTGATCACTGCTCATGTAGCTGATCATGCACTGATCATGCACTTATCACGTGTCTATCATGCGGTGCTCACGTGGGTGACCCTGCAATGATCAAGTTGCTAACATGCACTGGTCACGTGACTGATCATGCAATGGTAACGTAATTGATCATGCACTGATCACGTGGCTATCATGCACTGATCACATGGCTGATCATACACTGATCACGTGCCTGGTCATGCAGAGATAACGTGACTACTCATGAAGTGATCACCTGGCTATCATGCACTGATCACGTGGATATCATGCACTGATCATGTGGCTGATCACACACGTATCACGTGACTGATCCTGCACTGATCACGTGGCTATCATGCAATGATCACGTGGCTATCATGTACTGATCACGTGGCTAATCATGCAAAGATCACGTAGCTACCATGTACTGGTCACGTGACTGATCATACACTGATCACGTAATTGATCATGCACTGATCACGTGGCTGATCAGGCACTGATCACGTGACTGATCATGCACTGATCATTTGGCTATCATGCACTGATTACTTGGCTGATCATACACTGATCACGAGACTGATAAAGCACTGATCATCTGGCTATCATGCACTCATTACCTGGCTATCGTGCACTGATCACGTGGTTGATCATACACTGATCACGAGACTGATCATGCACTGATCACGTCTATATCATGCACTGATCACATGACTGCCCATGCATTGATCACGTGGATGATCATACACTGATCATGTGACAGATCATGCACTGCTCACGTGGCTGATCATGCAATGATCACGTGACTGATCATGCACTGATCACATGGCTATCATGCACTGATTACTTGGCTGGTCATACACTGAACACGTTCCTGGTCATGCACTGATCACGTGGCTGATCATGCACTGATCACATAATTTATCATGCACTGATCATGTGGCTGATCATGCACTGCTCACGTGTCTGGTCATGCAATGATCACGTAGCTACCATATAATGGTCACGTGATTCGTCATGCACAGATCACGTAAATGATCATGCACTGTTCACGTGACTGATCATGTACTGATCACGTGCCTGGTCATGCACTGATCACGTGGCTGATCATGCACTGATCACGTGACTGATCATGCACTGATCACGTGGCTGAACATGCACTGATCACGTGGCTATAACGCACTGCTCACGTAGCTGATCATGCAATGATCACGTAGCTACCATGTACTGGTCACATGACTGATCATGCACTGATCTCGTGACTGATCATGCACTGATCACGTGGCTATCATGCACTACCCACGTGGCTGATCATGCAATGATCATGTAGCTACCATGTACGGGTCACGTGACTGATCATACACCCATCAGATGACTGACCATGCACTGATCACGTGGCTATCATGCACTGCTCACGTGGCTGATCATGCAGTGATCATGTAGTTACAATGTACCGATCAGGTGACTGATCATACACCCATCAGGTGACTGATCATGCACTGATCTCGTGACTGATCATGCACTGATCACGTGGCTATCATGCACTGATCACGTGGCTGATCATGCAGTGATCATGTAGTTACAATGTACCGGTCAGGTGACTGATCATACACCCATCAGGTGACTGATCATGCACTGATCACGTGGCTTCATGCACTGCTCACTTGGCTGATCATGCAATGATCATATAGCAACCACATACTGGTCACGTACCTGATCATGCACTGATCACGTGGCTCATCATGCACTGATCACGTGACTGTTCACGCACTGATCACGTGGCTGATCATGCCCTGATCACGTGGCTATAATGCACTGATCACGTGGCGGATCATACACTGTTCACGTGCCTGGTCATGCACAGATCACGTGACTAATCATGAACTGATCAGCTGGCTATAATTCACTAATCACGTGGATATCATGCACTGATTACGTGCCTGTCATGCACAGATCACGTGACTAACCATGAACTGATCACGTAGGTATCATGCACTGATCACATGGCTGATCATACATTGTTCACGTGTCTGATCATGCACTGATCACGTGGCTGATCATACACTGCTCATGTAGCTGATCATGCACTGATCACGTGTCTATCATGCAGTGCTCACGTGGCTGATCCTGC
>NW_027219684.1:0-4936 GCF_027580195.1 Bos mutus
CAGTGCATCAGTCACGTGATCAGCCATGATCGTGATCAGTGCATGATCAGCACGTGATCAGTGCATGATCAGTCGCGTGATCAGTGCATGATCAGCCACGTGATCAGTGCATGATCAGCCGCGTGATCAGTGCATGATCAGCCGCGTGATCAGTGCATGATCAGCCCGTGATCAGTGCATGATCAGCCGCGTGATCAGTGCATGATCAGCCACGTGATCAGTGCATGATCAGTCGCGTGATCAGTGCATGATCAGTCACGTGATCAGTGCATGATCAGCCACGTGATCAGTGCATGATCAGCCGCGTGATCAGTGCATGATCAGTCCGCGTGATCAGTGCATGATCAGCCGCGTGATCAGTGCATGATCAGCCGCGTGATCAGTGCATGATCAGCCACGTGATCAGTGCATGATCAGCCACGTGATCAGTGCATGATCAGTGCGTGATCAGTGCATGATGATCACGTGATCAGTGCATGATCAGCCACGTGATCAGTGCATGATCAGCCACGTGATCAGTGCATGCATGCCGCGTGATCAGTGCATGATCAGTGCGTGATCAGTGCATGATCAGCCATGTGATCAGTGCATGATCAGCCACGTGATCAGTGCATGATCAGCCACGTGATCAGTGCATGATCAGCCACGTGATCAGTGCATGATCAGCCACGTGATCAGTGCATGATCAGCCACGTGATCAGTGCATGATCAGCCACGTGATCAGTGCATGATCAGCCACGTGATCAGTGCATGATCAGCCATGCGTGATCAGTGCATGATCAGCCACGTGATCAGTGCATGATCAGCCACGTGATCAGTGCATGATCAGCCACGTGATCAGTGCATGATCAGCCGTGATCAGTGCATGATCAGCCGCGTGATCAGTGCATGATCAGCCACGTGATCAGTGCATGATCAGCCACGTGATCAGTGCATGATCAGTCACGTGATCAGTGCATGATCAGTCACGTGATCAGTGCATGATCAGCCGCGTGATCAGTGCATGATCAGCCACGTGATCAGTGCATGATCAGCCACGTGATCAGTGCATGATCAGCCGCGTGATCAGTGCATGATCATCAGATCAGCGTGATCAGTGCATGATCAGCCACGTGATCAGTGCATGATCAGCCACGTGATCAGTGCATGATCAGCCACGTGATCAGTGCATGATCACAGTCACGTGATCAGTGCATGATCAGCCACGTGATCAGTGCATGATCAGCCCGCGTGATCAGTGCATGATCAGCCACGTGATCAGTGTGCATGATCAGCCACGTGATCAGTGCATGATCAGCCCCGTGATCAGTGCATGATCAGCCACGTGATCAGTGCATGATCAGCCACGTGATCAGTGCATGATCAGCCACGTGATCAGTGCATGATCAGCCGCGTGATCAGTGCATGATCATCAGCCGTGATCAGTGCATGATCAGCCACGTGATCAGTGCATGATCAGCCGCGTGATCAGTGCATGATCAGCCGCGTGATCAGTGCATGATCAGATCGTGATCAGTGATCAGTGCATGATCATGATCAGCCAGTGATCAGTGCAGTGATCAGTGCGTCAGTGCATGATCAGCCACGTGATCAGTGCATGATCAGCCACGTGATCAGTGCATGATCAGCCACGTGATCAGTGCATGATCAGCCACGTGATCAGTGCATGATCAGCCACGTGATCAGTGCATGATCAGCCACGTGATCAGTGCATGATCAGCCACGTGATCAGTGCATGATCAGCCCGCGTGATCGTGTGCATGATCAGTCACGTGATCAGTGCATGATCAGCCACGTGATCAGTGCATGATCAGCCACGTGATCAGTGCATGATCAGCCACGTGATCAGTGCATGATCAGCCGCGTGATCAGTGCATGATCAGCCACGTGATCAGTGCATGATCAGTCACGTGATCAGTGCATGATCAGCCACGTGATCAGTGCATGATCAGCCACGTGATCAGTGCATGATCAGCCACGTGATCAGTGCATGATCAGTCGCGTGATCAGTGCATGATCAGCCCGTGATCAGTGCATGATCAGCCACGTGATCAGTGCATGATCAGCCACGTGATCAGTGTGTGCATGATCAGCCACGTGATCAGTGTGCATGATCAGCCACGTGATCAGTGCATGATCAGCCGCGTGATCAGTGCATGATCAGTCAGCGCGTGATCAGTGCATGATCAGCCGCGTGATCAGTGCATGATCAGCCGCGTGATCAGTGCATGATCAGCCACGTGATCAGTGCATGATCAGCCACGTGATCAGTGCATGATCAGCCACGTGATCAGTGCATGATCAGCCACGTGATCAGTGCATGATCAGCCGCGTGATCAGTGCATGATCATGCCATCCGCGTGATCAGTGCGTGATCAGCCACGTGATCAGTGCATGATCAGCCACGTGATCAGTGCATGATCAGCCACGTGATCAGTGCATGATCAGGCCGCGTGATCAGTGATCATGATCGTGATCAGTGCGTGATCAGTGTGATGAGTCATGATCAGCGTGATCAGTGCATGATCAGTCACGTGATCAGTGCATGATCAGCCGCGTGATCAGTGCATGATCAGTCACGTGATCAGTGCATGATCAGCCACGTGATCAGTGCATGATCATGATCAGTGTGCATGATCAGCCACGTGATCAGTGCAGTGATCAGTCTCGTGATCAGTGCATGATCAGCCACGTGATCAGTGCATGATCAGCCACGTAATCAGTGCATGTGCAGTCTCGTGATCAGTGTATAATCAGGCACGTGATCAGTGCATGATCAGCCACGTGATCAGTGTATGATCTCCCAGGTGATCATTGCATTTTCAGCCACGTGATCATTGCATTTTCAGTCACGTGATCAGTGTATGATCAGCTTCGTGATCAGTGCATGATCAGCCACGTGATCAGTGCATGATCAGCCTCGTGATCATTGCATTTTCAGCCACGTGATCAGTGCATGCACAGTCACGTGATCAGTGTGTGATCAGTAACGTGATCAGTGTATGATCATCCACATGATCAGTGCATGCTCAGTTACATGATCAGTGCTTTATAGCCACGTGATCAGTTCTTGATTAGGCACATGATCACCATCATTGAGACACGAGATCACTGCATGATAAGTCACGTGATCAGTTCATGATCAGCCATGTGATTAGTGCATGATCAGCCTCATGATAAATGCATGATCATCCATGTGATTATTGCATGCACAATCAAGTGATCAGTGCATGATAGCCACGAGATCTGTGCATGATCAGTGTATGATCAGCCACGTGATCAGGTCATGATAGCCAGGTGACCAGCACATGATTAACCAGTGCATGATCAGTCAGGTGATCAGTGTATGATCAGCTTACTGATCAGTGCATGATCAGCCACGTGATCAGTGCATGGTCAGGCAGTGTGATCAATGTATAATCAGCCGCGTGATCATTGCATGTGCAGCCGCGTGATCAGTGCATGCACACTCACGTGATCAGTGTATGATCAGGCATGTGATCAGTGATCAGTGAATGATCAGGCATGTGATCAGTGCATGTGCATGATCAGCCACGTGATCAGTGCATTCACAGTCACGTGATCAGTTTATGATCAGCTTCACGATCAGTGCATGATCAGCCACGTGATCAGTGCATGATCAGCCACGTGATCAGTGCCAGATCAGCCATGGGATCAGTGCATGCACAGTCACTCGTGACCAGTGTATGATCAGCTTCGTGATCAGTGCATGATCAGCCACGTGATCAGTGCATGATCAGGCACGTGATGAGTGCATGATCAGTCGCGTGATAAGTGCATGATCAGGATGTGCAGTGTCGTGTCAGTGCATGTGCGCGTGATCAGTGTATGATCAGCCGCGTGATCAGTGTGCGTGATCAGCCGCGTGATCAGCCACGTGATCATGATCTCCCACGTGATCAGTGCATGATCAGCCACGTGATCAGTGCACGATCAGCCACGTGATCAGTGCATTTTCAGCCACGTGATCAGTGCATGATCAGCCGCGTGATCAGTACAAGATCAGCCAAGTAATCAGTGCATGATCAGTCGCGTACTCAGTGTATGATCAGCCCGTGATCAGTGCATGATCAGCCACGTGATCAGTACATGATCAGCCTTGTGATCAGTGCATGATCAGCCACGTGATCAGTGCATGTGCAGTCTGGTGATCAGTGTATGATCAGGCATGTGATCAGTGCGATCAGCCACGTGATCAGTGCATTTTCAGCCACGTGATCGTGACAGTCACGTGATCATGATCAGCCACGTGATCAGTGCATGATCAGGCGCGTGATCAGTGCATGATCAGTCGCGTGATCAGTGCATGATCAGCCGCGTGATCAGTGCATGATCAGTCGCGTGATCAGTGCATGATCAGGCGCGTGATCAGTGCATGATCAGGCACGTGATCAGTGCATGATCAGTCACGTGATCAGTGCATGATCAGCCACGTGATCAGTGCATGATCAGCCACGTGATCAGTGCATGATCAGTCCGTGATCAGTGCATGATGAGCCGCGGGATCAGTGCATGATCAGCAATGTGATCAGTGCATGATCACCTCGTGATCAGTGCATGTGCATCGTGATCAGTGCATGATCAGCCGTAATCAGTGCATGTGCAGTCTCGTGATCAGTGTATGATCAGGCATGTGATCAGTGTATGATCAACCACGTGATCAGTGCATGTTCAGCCACGTGAAGAGTGCAAGATCAGCCACGTGATCAGTGCATGATCAGTCACGTGTTCAGTGTATGATCTGCCGTGATCAGTGCCTGGTCAGCCCGTGATCGGTGCATGATCAGGCGCGTGATCAGTGCATGATCAGTCGCGATCAGTATCATCGTGTGCATGATCAGGCAGGTGATCAGTGCATGATCAGCCAGGTGATCAGTGCATGATCAGCCACGTGATCAGTGCATGCACAGTCGCG
>NW_027219685.1:0-4693 GCF_027580195.1 Bos mutus
GGGTGGCGGGGGCCCCCAGTGTCGGGGAAGCAGGAATCTACAGGGTCCTTCCAGCATCAGGCACAGTGCTGTGAACAGGGTATCGGGTTCACCTGCGGGGAAGGGGGGTTCTGGGTGGCCCGACCGGGGTGGGGTTGGGGATTCTGTTCGGCTGGGCCTCGGGGCTTTCAGTTTTTCCCTGAAAAAACCCAAAACCCAAGTGTGCCTCTCTTTTTTCATTTAGAACAATTTGAAATTTTTTTTTCCCCCAGAACTACCTAAGAATACCATGCAGGAAGACTCAGAAGCAAGGATTAGGACTTTTCTTCTGCTTTATTATGATTATATACAATATTAGTCAGTTTATGGTGTACAAGGGATTTGAACATTTCTGTACAAAATTATCCCCACCAATTTTCTGCAACTGAATCATGCCCCAAATTACCTTTGCATGTGTGGAGAAAATTTGATTTACTTTTGAATCAGAGACTCTTTTTAGGGGAGTGATAATCACTTCCTAAATTTTCAGCCTGGTGATAGCACACGGCAGAACAACATGAACTCCCCCAAAATGTTTTTTTTTTTCCTCAAAAAAAAAAAACATTTAAATGTTTTTTAAGACCCTCCCACCTTAATCATTCTGTTTTTAACGTCAGGGGACCCCGTTGCCGGACTGTTGTAAATTGTTACAAAATACCAGCCCTTTTCCCCCAATCCCCATCTAGAGTGTGGGGCTCAGAGTGGGGATCATTATGACGAGCCACGGGGAGGCTGGTGCAACCGGGTGGGAATCCAGATCTGTTTTCCCTTTTAAAAATGGGGGATCTGAAGACCCCAACTTTTTAAAAATCTTTTCCCCAACCTTCTGTCTCTAAGGGGAGTGCAGGTAAAGGACATTCCTTCATGTCCTTCAGGCCCTTTTCCATGTGCCATCTAGGTGTCAGAATGGTGCCGCTGCTCAGGTGGGGGTTTCTGATAGTTCCCTGGGGGGGTTTTAAGGTTACCCTTTTTCCTCTTTTCTATGCCAATTTTCCTCATTTGGACCTCATCTTTCTCAAGGCTTTAAAATCATTTATATGGTTACCATTCCCCATCTATTTCTCCAGTAAAGATCTCACTCCCCTGACTAGTAACCCAATTTCTTTTTCCCCCCAAAAACCAAATGTGTGCCCCCCCCAAAATTGCCCTTTCCCAGAGTCCTTTCTTTTCCACAGGTACACCCTTTCAATCTCAAATTTTGCAGTCCTCCTTCCTTTTTCTCTAACTATTTTCCTCTAGGAAAATCTGTAAAATCATTTTCAGAATAAATCAAAATCCACTCCCCACTACTATTTTCCCCTGCTCACACCCCAGACAAGCAGACCCCCCCACCTGGCCCGTTTGTTTCCCCAGGCCCTCTGCCCTCCCCGCCTTCACCTCCCGCCCCTGCAAGGCCCTTACCCCTTTAAAAAGCAGTCAAGCAGGTCCCCCTTTTTTTTCATCCTGCCCACAATGGGGAAAAAAACCCCCTAACATCCTGGAGCCCCCAGGGCGGCGGGCTGGATCTACCAATTTTTTTTTCCCTTTAGCCCCAGCCCCCTGGCCCCCCTTGAAACAAACCCTTTGCATTTGCCTTGGGGCTCCCTCTGGGGAAAAAGAACCTCCTAGCCTCCTTTTGGACAATCCCTTTATGTTCTTACTTTCTAAAAGGGCACCTTTCATGAGGCCCCCCCCCCTAGTAACACAGCCACCCCCTGTCCCCCACAACTACCTGGGGACCTTCTCAGGCTTTTTCCCAAACCCTTGGAAAACTTCCTCTAGGCTCAAATCAGCTCCCTTCCCTAGAACACATTTTACATGGGGACAGGCGTTTTTTTCATGAGTTCCCAGATGCAAAAAAAGTGTTTCTCCTCACCAACAAATATAGTTAATGAAAGGGGATAAAACCCCCTATTCCAGAATAGTGCTTTAATGTGACCCCAGGGCCCCATGCTGTCTCTTGATTACACACAACATCCATTGCACCGACCTCAATGCGCCTTATTTTTCCCAAAAGGTGATCTCCCTTCCCCCCCACACCTCAGCCTGCAACCCCACAAGGTTTTTCTCTTCAAAAAGGGAAAATCCTTCTTCGCCCTATATTCAACCCTGGTTTTATTGTTCTTTCTAAATATGAGTTGAGAGGGGGCCAAAGGCCTTTAAAAATGTAAGGGGAGAAAAAGGGGGCAGAAAGAAGAACCCGCAAAAATTAAGTCAAGATAAGAAACTTTTTTCCCCCCTTTGCAAGTTCCATCCGTGGTTCTTTAAAAAATGGAGAAAATTTGGAAGAAAAAGCAAAAAATTTTTAGGGGCAAGGCTATGGTTAAATTTCCCCCTTACACCGCTGAGATCCTGTGTGATGGATCCCCTTTACTTTTGGGGGAAAAAAGGCAAAGACCCGGTTCAGAGATGGGGGCACCCGAGAAAATGAGACCGGTCACCTGAAAAGAAAGTCATTACACAACAAAATAATACAATAACAAAAATAAAAAAATAAAACACATTCAAAATGACAGGAGCTAAAATTGGGAAAAGGTGACCCTACTCGTTAAAACCCACCCTGCCCATGGTGCGGGAGAAAAAAGGCCCAGGTGATTTCTCAGTCCATGATCACAGGTCCAGGGAAAAAGGATTTACTAAAGGGACAAGGACAAGGTGGAGAAGAGACCAGTCCAGGAGTGACCAGGGGGCAGTGCATGCATGCCCCCGGCCCGGCACTGACTGGGCACGGGCCCTGCCCATACTCCTCAAAACCCCCTCCTGTTCTCCTGGCTGATCAGAAAGCAAATGTGGATGGATCGGGAAGGTTCTGTGTTTCATTTATTTCCTCTTTCAAACTTTAAATTCCCCTTTTTAATCAACCCCCTTCTGCACAATTAGAAAACAAATTATTATACAGATTTTTCTTAAAAAAGGAAATAAGACATCATTTCAGTGCATATGAAGAAAAAGAGTTCCCACGTTTGCCAATAGAGCCGGGGATACATTCCCCAGATGCGTTTGGAAAGGGGGGTCGGGATTGATTCCCAAAAGGGACGAGCATCATCATCCCCAAAGGGAAATGTCTCACACTGTGAGAAAAAAGAATCAGAACCCAGTTCAGGGGGAGGTAAGGGGCCTTTCCCACACCCCCACTCCAATGCCCACTAAAAGGGCCCCCCCCACCCAGTGCCCCCTCTGCCCCCCCTTTCCCCCAATCTAGACCCCCGGGGTCTCCCCTTTTGGAACCGTGAGAAAAATCGGGCCCCGGGGCACTGTCACTGCCTGGGGAGAAAAGACCAGGATGGCCAAAACCCCCGGGAGAAACGAGAAGGGCATTTTGGGGAGGTGAGCCCCCGGTCCCTGTCTGCCCCTCAAGGGCCCGGAACCCCCCCTCCATACTTATTTACCTGGGTGTGTCGTTTTTTTTCACCTGTGAGAAGAAAAATCAGTAGAGGCCCGGGGAGAAGGCTGAGTCATGAGACCTAAGGAACCTAGTCCGGGACCCCAAGCTTTTTGGGAAATGTGGGCAAAACTCAGCCAGATCAGAACACAGAGAAGGGGAGGGGGGGGCCCTGCCCTCCCGAGGTCCTCAGCAAAGGCCTCCCTGATTTTAAGTGTGGAAACCTGGTCCCCCCTGGAATTAGGAAGGTAAAAATTTTCTTCATTTTCCCCGTGTTTTGAAAAGGAAAAAATTTGCATCAGCTCCAGACCCACGTGTGTGAAGGGGACTTTCATAACCAGCCCGGGAAACTTTGGCAAACCCCCGTGAACAAGAAACCAGGTCTCCTTCCCCTTCCCCACCAGGTTTTCTTCAGATCCGCTCCCGCCCAGCCACCACAGGGGAACCGGGCAAAATGATGCCCATATGGGGACAAAGGGGTGAGGGGGTTTTTGGGGGGGGAAGGGCCCCGCCTCAGGGTGACCTGACCTTGTGAACTAGTCCAAGGGGTCCTGCTTTATCTGAGGAACCCATTCCTCCCCCTTTTCCCCATTCAGGGGAGGCCCCCCTCCTGGCGGACGGATCTTGCCCTCTGAAGGAACCCCGGGCCGCCCCCTTTTGGGAAATTCCCCCCGAAGGGCCCGGCTCCAAAGCTCCATGTCCTGGGTCTGGTCCTCCCATTGCGCCAGGTCAGTGAACTCCCCAGGGTCTAGGGCCCCCAAACCCCGGTGACCCCAACAGAGATGGGGTTTGGGGCACATGTGCCTTGGGGGGGTCTGGGGGGAACGAAACAGTTTGGTTACCCCAGGGGCACAAAAGTCATTTACCATCCGAGAAAGGACAGACAGAATTTTTTTCCCCGTTTTGGGGATATTTAAAAAAAATAACATTTAAATTACTAATGTCTTTGATATATTTAAAAGGGAAAATAATTAATGTATTCATCAACTTTTGTGTGTCTGTTTGACAGGTGAGAAAAAAGATTAAGATCAATTTTAAAGTATACAATACGGAAATTTTTAACTTTCACCAGGGTGACATCAGATCCCCAGACTTATTTGAAATTTTTTTTCCCCCTAAACTTGGAACATTAAGACCCTTTTTTGAAAAAACAGACAAAGCTAGATAAATTCTTGAAAACAGGGTATTAATTTGTCCCTTTGGGAATTTCCCAGAATAAAAGACCGAAAGCTCTAAAGTGAGGGGAGAAAACAGACAAAAGGGCCTGATTCTGGTGGGGGTGAATGACTAGAAAAGCTGGGTCAGGCCTCCAAG
>NW_027219686.1:0-5699 GCF_027580195.1 Bos mutus
CTATCATGCACTGCTCACGTGGCTGATCATACAATGATCACGTAGCTACCATGTACTGGTCACGTGACTGATCATGCACTGATCACGGCTGATCATGCACTGATCACGTGGCTGATCATGCACTGATCACGTGACTGATCATTCACTGATCACGTGACTGATCATGCACTGATCACGGTGGCTGATCATGCACTGATCAGTTGGCTGATCATGCACTGATCACATGAGCTGATCATTCACTGATCACGTGACTGATAATGCACTGATCATCGTGGCTGATCATGCACTGATTACGTGGCTGATCGCACTGATCACGTGGCTGATCATGCACTGATCACGTGACTGATCATGCACTGATCACGTGACTGATCATGCATCGATCGATCATGGCTGATCATGCACTGATCACGGTGATCATGCACTGATCACGTGACTGATCATGCGAACTGATCACGTGGCTGATCGTGCACTGATCACGTGGCTGATCATGCATCTGATCACGTGGCTGATCATGCACTGATCACGTGACTGATCATGCACTGATCACGTAGCTGATCATCACACTGATCACGTGGCTGATCATGCACTGATCACGTGGCTGATCATGCACTGATCACGTGGCTATCATGCACTGATCACGTGGCTGATCATTGCACTGATCACGTGGCTGATCATGCACTGATCACGTGACTGATCATGCACTGATCAGTGACTGTCATCATGCACTGATCATGTGGCTGATCATGCACTGATCACGTGGCTGATCATGCACTGATCACGTGACTGATCATACACTGATCACGTGGCTGATCGCACTGATCACTGGCTGATCATACACTGGGCGTGACTGATCATGCACTGATCACGTGACTGATCATGCACTGATCGCGTGGCTGATCATGCACTGATCACGTGGCTGATCATGCACGGATCACGTGGCTGATCATGCACTGATCGTGCTGATCATGCACTGATCACGTGACTGCATACACTCATCACGTGACTGATCATGCACTGATCACGTGGCTGATCATGCACTGATCACGTGGCTGATCATACACTGATCATGAGCTATCATGCACTGATCCACGCCTGATCATGCACTGATCACGTGACTGATCATGCACTGATCACGTGGCTGATCATGCACTGATCCGTGACTGATCATACACTGATCCGTGGCTGGTCATGCACAGATCACGTGAATAATCATAAACTGATCACGTGACTGATCATACACTGATCACGTGGCTGATCATGCACTGATCACGTGGCTATCATGCACTGATCACGTGACTGATCATGCACTGATCACGTGGCTGATCATGCACTGATCACGTGACTGATCATGGACTGATCGCGTGACTGATCATGCACTGATCACGTGACTTAATGGCGCTGATCACGTGACTGATCATGCGCTGATCATGTTTGCTGATCATACACTGATCATGTGCCTCTGAGGCAATCAAACAAAGAGCTGAGTAGGCTGTTTCATCACTGAGTCACGCGCCTGATCTACGCCTGATCACGTGCAGAATCATACTCAGTGCCGGGCTGATCATGCACTGATCACATGACTGACCATGATCACGATCACTGCCTTCTACTGATTACGACTAAATGCCTGATCGCGAACTGACCACGTGGCTGACTGTGCACTGATACGCCGAAACTGATCATGCAGTGATCACCATGGCTCATGCACTGATCACGCGAAGAAGCCGATCTTACTGTCACGTGACTGATCGTTCTACACTTTTGATCACGTGGCTGAGCTTATACTGATCATGTGCCGATCATCCACTGATCACGCACTGTTCGCGCACTGATCGTGGCGCAGTCATGCACGATCACGTGGCTGATCATACACTGACAATGTGGCAAATCAATACACTGGATCACTTGTCTCATCATGCACTGATCACTTGGTTGATCTTTCATGATCACTTGGCTGGGATCATGCACTGATCACGCTGGTTGATCATGAACCGATCCACATGCCTATCATTCACTGATCACGTGGCTGATCATGCACTGATTACGTGGCTGATCATGCACACATCACGTGACTAATCATGCACTGATCACGTAGCTGATCATGCACTGATCACGTGGCTGATCATGCAATGATCGCGTGACTGATCATGCACTGATCACGTGGCTGATCATACACTGATCACGTGGCTGATCATGCACTGATCACGTGACTGATCATGCACTGATCACGTGGCTGATCCTGCACTGATCACGAGCTGATCATGCACTGATCACGTGACTGATCATGCACTGATCACGTGACTGATCATGCACTGATCACGTGACTGATCAGGCACTGATCACGTGACTGATCATGCACTGATCATGTGGCTATCATGCACTGATCACGTGGCTGATCATACAATGATCACATGGCTGATCATGCACTGATCACGTGACTGATCATGCACTGATCACGTGGCTGATCATGCACTGATCATTGGCTGATCATACACTGATCTGGAGGCAATAAACAATCACTGATCACGCACTGATCAAACAGTCTGATCACGTGGCTGATGGAACTCACTGAGGAATCATGCTGATCAGCTGGCACTAATCACCAGCTGAGCATGCACTGATCACGTGCTGATCGCTGGGAATTGTCAAGCAGCTGATGTTGCAGGAATCACGCAGCTGAGGTGGTACTGATCTCCGTGGCTGAGCAGACACTGATCACGTGGCTGATCAGGCACTGGTCACGTGGCTGATCATGCACTGATCACGTGGTTGATCATACACTGATCACGTGGCTATCATGCACTGATCACATGACTGATCATGCACTGATCACGTGGCTATCATGCACTGATCACGTGGCTGATCATGCACTGATCACGTAACTGCTCATGCATTGATCACGTGGCTATCATGCACTGATCACGTGGCTGATCATGCACTGATCACGTGACTGATCATGCACTGATCACGTGACTGATCATGCACTGATCACGTGGCTATCATGCACTGATCTTCGCGTCATCTGTACTGACTGCGTGGCTGATCATGCAATTGATCACAAAGCTACTTATACCGACACGCGACGCATGCACTGATCACGGGGGGGCTCGCGCGCGATAATACGGCTGAACATGCACTGACACCGCATTACGCTACACTGACGTCGAACTCGACTGATCACGCATCTCCTTTCCATCGCGCCTGATCGGCGCAATTCTGATCATTGCTTATAATGCACTGATGACGTAACATCATGTTACTGATCACGTTGACTGTATGCACTGAAAAGGTGGCTGACTGCGCACTGACGGCGCAGATCATATATCGATCACGTGGCTGATCATCTATCACGCGTCTTATCATGCACCGATCACGCACCCTGACGGCGCATCATCGTGTTTGACTGCGCCCGATCACGTGAGGGTCAGCACCGATCACGTGACCTTGTCATGCGCTGATGGCTTGGCGAATATGTGCAGTGATCACGTGACTGCGCACTGACACAAGCTGATCATACTGGTTGTGTGACTGTGCATGCACTGATCACATGGTTGATCTGGCATTGATCACTGGGCTGATCATGCACTGACTACGTGGCTGATCATGCAGTGATCGCGAGCCTGATCATAAACTGATCACGTGTCTGATCATGCCCTGACTACGTGGCTTGTCGCGAAGCAGTGATCACGTGTTTTGCATTCACTCGATCACGGGCTGATAATGCACTGATCTAATGGCTGAACATGCACTGATCACGCGAATGACCTGTACTGATCATGTTCTGACTGATTGCGTACTGAAGACGTGGCTCAATAGTACTGATTACGTGTTGATGTTACTGACTACGTGATTGATTATGAATTGATAACAGCTGATTATACACCTATCACGTGGCTGAGAACGAAATGATCACAAGTTTGATCACATACTGATCACGCGCTCGATTGCACTAAATTACATGCCTGATCATGCACTGATCACATGGATGATCATACACTGATCACGAGGCTGATAATGTACTGATCATGAAGTTGATCATGTACTGATCACGCGGATGATAATGTTTGATTTACGATCGTGCAAACACTCGATCCCATGGCTATATTCACTGATCACGCTGTTGATTGCGAACTGATCACGTGCTCGATCATGTATTATCACGTGATTCGCCTCTGCACTTGATCACGTGGATGACTGGAACTGGTACGGCTGAGCTTATACTGATCACGTGACTGTGCATGCACTCGACACGGACTGTGCGCCTCCTGATCATGGCTAACATAACATCACGCATTGATCATGCAACTGATCATTCAGATCGATTATGCACTGATCACGTGGCTGATCATGCACTGATCAATTGTTGATCTTTTGCACCGCTCATGGCTGATCATTCACTGATCACTTGGTTGATCATAAACCGATCACTTGGCTGATCATGCACCAATCACGAAATTGACGGCGCCCGATCAGGTGACTGATCTTGTACTGGTCACATGACTGATCATGCACTGATCACGTGAATTGATCATGCACTGATCACGTGGCTGATCATACACTGATCACGTGGCTGATCATGCACTGATCACGTGGCTGATCACACTGATGTCACGTGGCTGATCATGCACTGATCACGTGGCTGATCATGTACTGATCACGTGGCTGATCATGCACTGATCACGAAGCTGATCATGCACTGATCACGTGACTATCATGCACTGATCTGGCTGATCACACTGATCACGTGGCTGATCATGCACTGATCACGTGGCTGATCATGCACTGATCACTTTGGACTGATCATGCACTGATCACGTGGCTGATGCGCAATGATCACGTAGCTGATCATGCACTGATCACGTGACTGATCATGCACTGATCACGTGGATCATGCACTGATCAGGTGGCTCACCCACTGATCCGGTGGCTGATCACACGTGATCACGTGACTGATCCTGCACTGATCACGTGGCTATCATGCACTGATCACGTGGCTATCATGCACTGATCACGTGGCTGATCATGCAATGATCACGAGACTACCATGCACTGGTCACGTGACTGATCATGCACTGATCAGGTAACTGATCATGCACTGATCACGTGACTGATCATGCACAGATCACGTGACTGATCATGCACAGATCACGGACTGATCATGCACTGATCACGTGGCTATCATGCACTGCTGACGTGGCTGATCATGCAATGATCACGCAGCTACCATGTACTGGTCACAGGACTGATCATGCAATGGTCACATAATTGACCATGCACTGATCACCTGGCTTATCATGCATTGATCATGTGACTGATCATGCGCTGATCATGTTTGGTGTCACACACTGATCATGTGCCTCTGGGCAATGAACACAGAGCTGAGTAGGCGGGAATCAGTCAGCAGGCTATAATCATGGAACTCAGCTCTGAGAAATCATGCTGCTCAGCAGGCGTAATCAAGTAGATGAGCAGGCAGGAATTCATGCGCACAGGTGGCAATTGTCAAGGAGATGACAGGCAGGAATCGTGCAGCTCAGCTGGCAATTGTCAAGCAGATGACAGGCAGGAATCGTGCAGCTCAGCTGGCACTGTCAAGCAGATGAGCAGACAGTAATCCACACAGCTCAGCAGGCTCTGATCACGTGACTGAGCATGCACTGTTCATGAGGCTTATCACACTGATCACGTGATTGATCATG
>NW_027219687.1:0-6232 GCF_027580195.1 Bos mutus
AAATTAGAACTTCAAGAAAATGGGGGGGGGGGGTTGTCAAAGAGACATTTTCAATGTCAAGTGGAAAACTATGAGGTTTCTGTCTGTCTGTCTCAATTTATGTATGTCTCAGTGTGTGTCTTTGTTTGTTTTAATAATATTGCCAAAATGGTAAATGAGTTCTAATTTTATTGGCCTAAAGAAAAGTTGAAGAATAAAAGTTCTTAAAGTAAGGGTTGGGGGGAGTTGGTGGTTTGTTTCACTTACCGGCTCTCTAGTTGTTCCACCACCACTTGTTGAAAAGACTGTCCTTTCAGGATGCTGGTTGAAAGCCAGCTGGCCATAGATTTGAGGGTCACATTTCCCTGGTGGCTCAGATGGTAAAGCATCTGCCTACAATGCAGGAGACCTGGGTTCAATCCCTGGGTCGGGAAGATCTCCTGGAGAAGGAAATGGCAACCCACTCCAGTATTCTTGCCTGGAAAATGCCATGGACAGAAGAGCCTGTTAGACTACAGTCCATGGGGTCGAAAAGAGTTGGACACGACTGAGCGACTTCACTTCACTTCACTTCAAAGAAAAATAAGTACTTACAAATCAGACAATTCTAAATACAAGTGCAATTAATCTAAATGAATATCATATTCACATGAACTGAGAAATATTCAATATGAAATATCTAGTATTAATGTTTGTTTGCTAATCTAATATAGACATGTCTAAGAGTCATTAACATTAAGCATAATATTTTAATTGTGCCTAGGTTTATTATAAGTTACATATTGTTATATTGTTACATCTATTACAAGTTTGTCAACAAGGAAAGTACCTCTAGAAAAAAATAAAACTCATAAAAAATGTAAATGAGATATGAACTTTTAGATAAACTATTAAGAATCATTATATTTTAGAAATGCCTGTCTAAAGTAGTCTCTCCAGATTGGGGTAACTTGAATTTCTAGGGGGGTGCTAAAGTAAGTGACAGAAGTGTATTGAATAGCTAGGTCATTTCCAAATAAGATTCTGAAGCATTCATCACTGAACACTAACTTCCTCTTAGGGAGAAACTAGAGATTTTGGACGATTAATGAATAATGTTTGATGCCATCCTGAGATGTTCTCTAGAATTTTCTTTAGAAATTATCGCTGGTAATTATGTTCACCAATCTATAGAATGCTAATATAAAGGCCAGTTCTTGGTTGCTTAAGGAAAATAGGATGTGTGTTTTCAGTAAAAAAGATATGATACATGAAATTACATTTTATGGAGGGAGAAGGAAGTGGGTCTGACTTACAGGTGGCTGTTTCAGGATGGGAGAACAAAGTTATGGGTACAGAATGTGATGAGAAGGTTTTATGGGAAGTGGACCCCAAGGGAAGAGTTTTGTGCATAAATACAAGTTTTCTTGAGATGTTGAACTGCCTTAGATAATGGATTTTAAGTTTCTTTATCTCTGAAGTGATCTATGTTTACCTTTGAAATCTTTTGTTACCTTTGGCTAAGTGAGTAACTATTGTTTCATAGCGACTTATATGATCCTATCCGACAGAGTGTTATAAACCCGTTTGATATTTATTGAAAACATTTCCTAAAGCATTTGACATCTAGCTAACTTTGGGGTGCTTCAGAGGGCCCCTGAGACATCCCAAAGAGAGATATTAAACTACCTGAGTTCATTTGACATGTTAAATTACATGGGAAGTATTGTTGGAAAGTGGTGAATCTTATCAGGTTATAGTGTATGGTTGATGTTACTAATATAGATATCCTAGAAATTATGTGAAATTCATGAGAATCTGATATGTCCTGGTAAAATGCTGTCAGTTATAATTCTAGTTATCATATTAAAGTGTTACATATCACAGCAATGACCAGGCTACTTTGTCAATTGCAATTTAATCAGATTTTAAACACACCTTTTATGGTCTCATTCTGATGCCTTTGCAAGAATACTGCTACTTGAAGATTTATGGAAAAGACTTCTAAGATTCATCGATAAACACATTTTGTTTGTTTGTTATCTGGTAAGCTGGTACCGGACTGGGATTTAGTCTACTCTCTATCACGATGGTGTGATCACTCATCTAGAGCCAGACATCCTGGAATGGGAAGTCAAGAGGGCCTTAGAAAGCATCACTACAAACAAAGCTAGTGGAGGTGATAGAATTCCAGTTGAGCTATTTCAATCCTGAAAGATGATGCTGTGAAAGTGCTGCACTCAATATGCCAGCAAATTTGGAAAACTCAGCAGTGGCCACAGGACTGGAAAAGGTCAATTTTCATTCCAATCCCAAAGAAAGGCAATGCCAAAGAATGCTCAAACGACCACACAATTGCACTCATCTCACATGCTAGTAAAGTAATGCTCAAAATTCTCCAAGCCAGGCTTCAGCAATACGTGAACCATGAACTTCCTGATGTTCAAGCTGGTTTTAGAAAAGGCAGAGGAACCAGAGATCAAATTGCCAACATCCACTGGATCATGGAAAAAGCAAGAGAGTTCCAGAAAAGCATCTATTTCTGCTTTATTAACTATGCCAAAGCCTTTGACTGTGTGGATCACAATAAACTGTGGAAAATTCTGAAGCAGATGGGAATACCAGATCACCTGATCTGCCTCTTGAGAAATCTGGATGCAGGTCAGGAAGCAACAGTTAAAACTGAACATGGAACAACAGACTGGTTCCAAATAGGACAAGGAGTACGTCAAGGCTGTATATTGTCACCCTGCTTATTTAACTTATATGCAGAGTACATCATGAGAAAACGCTGGACTGGAAGAAGCACAAGCTGGAATCAAGATTGCCAGGAGAAATATTAATAACCTCAGATATGCAGATGACACCACCCTTATGGCAGAAAGTGAAGAGGAACTAAAAAGCCTCTTGATGAAAGTAAAAGTGGAGAGTGAAAAAGTGGGCTTAAAGCTCAACATTCAGAAAACGAAGATCATGGCATCTGGTCCCATCACTTCATGGGAAATAGATGGGGAAACAGTGTCAGACTTTATTTTGGGGGGCTTCAAAATCACTGCAGATGGTCATTGCAGCCATGAAATTAAAAGACACTTACTCCTTGGAAGGAAAGTTATGACCAACCTAGATAGCATATTCAAAAGCAGAGACATTACTTTGCCAACAAAGGTCCGTCTAGTCAAGGCTATGGTTTTTCCTGTGGTCATGTATGGATGTGAGAGTTAGACTGTGAAGAATTGATGCTTTTGAACTGTGGTGTTGGAGAAGACTCTTGAGAGTCCCTTGGACTGCAAGGAGATCCAACCAGTCCATTCTGAAGGAGATCAGCCCTGGGATTTCTTTGGAAGGAATGATGCTAAAGCTGAAACTCCAGTACTTTGGCCACCTCATGCGAAGAGTTGACTCATTGGAAAAGACTCTGATGCTGGGAGGGATTGGGGGCAGGAGGAGAAGGGGACGACAGAGGATGATATGGCTGGATGGCATCACTGACTCGATGGATGTGAGTCTGAGTGAACTCCGGGAGTTGGTGATGGACAGGGAGGCCTGGCATGCTGCGATTCATGGGGTCACAGAGAGTTGGACACAACTGAGCGACTGAACTGAACTGAACTGACTATGTTAAGAGAACAAAGTTTTCTAAGAATGAAGCTTTCAAAAACAGATTATGAATTTCTTTGCCTTTAAGTGATTTATATTTGTTTTTAAAATCTTTTGTTACTTTGGTAAAGTAAATAAGCATTCTTTAAGATTATGGAACATGTGAAAGCTCATTCTGCCTCCACAAAAAAATAACACCTCACTGTTAGACTTTTGCTATTCTGACATCCTTAAAACATGGCAACAGTCTACTCCTAAAGTGGGGGATTAAAAATGCATGAACAGTAGCTGTAAATCAAGAAGTCAGGGCTATGGGAAATCCAAGGTGGCTGCTTGGCTTTTCCCGGCTCCCTAACAAACCTCATTTTTATTTGATGTGTTATATTGCTAAAAGGTTTAATTAATTAAGTTATTTAAAAGGACGCTCTAAGTTTGTTTCTAAATGTTCAAACTGCCTCACAGTTGCACTCACCTCACACGCTAGTAAAGTAATGCTCAAAATTCTCCAAGCCAGGCTTCAACAATACGTGAACTGTGAACTTCCAGATGTTCAAGCTGGATTTAGAAAAGGCAGAGGAACCACAGATCAAATTGCCAACATCCACTGGATTAAGGAAAAAGCAAGAGAGTTCCAGAGAAACATCCATTTCTGTTTTATTGACTATGCCAAAGCCTTTGACTGTGTGGATCACAATAACCTGTGGAAAATTCTGAAAGAGATGGGAATACCAGACCACCTGATCTGCCTCTTGAGAAATCTGTATGCAGGTCAGGAAGAAATAGTTAGAACTGGACATGGAACAACAGACTGGTTCCAAATAGGAAAAGGAGTACATGAAGGCTGTATATTGTCACCCTGCTTATTTAACTTATATGCAGAGTACATCGTGAGTAACTCTGGGTTGGATGAAGCACAAGCTGGAATCAAGATTGCCAGGAGAAATGTCAATAACCTCAGATATACAGATGACACCACCCTTATGGCAGAAAGAGAAGAACTAAAGAGCCTCTTGATGACAGTGAAAAAGGAGAGTGTAAGAGCTACCTTAAAGCTCAACATTCAGAAAACTAAGATCATGGCATCTGGCCTCATCACTTCATGGCAGATAGATGGGAAAACAGTGGAAAGAGCGGCAGACTTTATTTTGGGGGGCTCAGAAATCACTGCAGATGGTGACTGCAGCCATGAAGTTAAAAGAGGCTTGCTACTGCTGCTGCTAAGTCACTTCAGTCGTGTCCAACTCTGTGCGACCCCATAGACAGCAGCCCACCAGGCTCCCCTGTCCCTTGGATTCTCTAGACAAGAACACTGGAGTGGGTTCCCACGTCCTTCTCCAATGCATGAAAGTGAAAAGTGAAAGTGAAGTCATTCAGTCGTGTCCGACTCTTAGCAACCCCATGGACTGCAGTCTACCAGGCTCGTCCATTCATGGGATTTTCCAGGCAAGAGTACTGGAGTGGGTTGGCATTGCCTTCTCCGAAAAGACGCTTAGGACTTGGAAAGAAAGTGATGACCAAACTAGACAGCATGCTAAAAAGCAGAGACGTTACTTTGCCAACAAAGATCTGTCTAGTCAAGGCTATGGTTTATCCATGTGTCATGTATGGATGTGAAAGTTGGACTATAAAGAAAGTTGACTGCTGAAGATTTGATGCTTTTGAACTGTGGAGACCCAACCACTCCATCCTAAAGGAAATCAGGCCTGAATATACATTGGAAGGACAAATATGAACCTGAAACTCCAATACTTAGGCTACTTGATGCAAAGAGCTTACTCATTTGGAGGTCACTTTGATTTGCCTGTGAGTGTGGCAGCCCAACCTAGGTGCAGGGCCTCAGGGGCAATTGCTACTGAATAATGACATTAAAGCAAGTGCATTCCAGCCCTGTGTGACTCTCAGCACACAAGAGACTGGGAAAGCTATCTATCTTGGAGGAAGGAAAGGCAGGCAAGAGAATGTGTTTTCAGGGCTCTCCTCGCAGCTGGGGTTCGGCTCCTCAGAGGTCAGACCACCAAGCCTGCTCCAAGGGCCTCAATTCCCAAATCAGGGCCGTGTGTCACCCTACACTTTCCGAGCCTTGCAAACACATTTCTAGGTCAGCGCAGTACTGCCCATGGGGGAGGAGGCTTCGGGAGTGTATCAGCACCACAGCAGGGTGCCATGCTGGGGTCACCTAGCCGAGGGCACCTGGCACCACCCATGGGCCCCCGGCACCTCCCATGGGCCCCCTGGCGAAGAGTGGCAGGTGCAGCCCTGGCTTGCGAAAAACCGAAGCGGAGAGCACAGCTGGCTCTGGTAGAAGGAAGCAAACAGCCATGGGAGGCCTTCGCAGGCAGTTGCTGGGCCACCCCGCGTTAGGGCTCCCTGGGCAAAAAATCACTAAAAATTGGTAACACCAATAATGCTACACCAATAATTTAGAAAATATTCCTGACTATGTGTTGAAAATAATTCCTGTAAAACCATTTGTTGCTGTTCACTCACTCAGTCGTGTCTGCCTCTTTGAGACCCCATGTGCTGCAGCATGCCAGCCTTCCCTGTCCTTCACTGTCCCCGGAGATCGCTCAAACTCAAGTCCATTGAGGAAATGATTATAAAGGACTCTACTTTTTAACATATGTGTATTCTAACTACAAGTGTGCTTTTTCACTTTTAGAAAGTAGTATTTGAAAAT
>NW_027219688.1:300000-382323 GCF_027580195.1 Bos mutus
AAACTCGTCTGGAATTCCAGACCATGGCTTCCCATCCACCAAGGTTTTGTGCATTACCACAGCTGGTTGAGAGCCTGTGACAGAGAAAGCGCTGCACTAGGTGATTTGCATGTGTGTTTGCAATTCTTACTGGAACCCCTCAAGATTGGGTCCACCCTACTTTAGGAAGACAGTGGAGCAAAGTGCTTAAGACCAGAGACTTAGATTGTGTTTCTAGATCCAGCATTCACTAGTTGTGTGACCTTGGGATTGTGACAAGAATTTTTATGCTTCAATTTCCTCATCTCTGCACTGTGGTTATTGGTAGAATTTATTATTCAGGGTTCTTATAAGAAGTGAATGGAATAATGAATGCCAATGCTGAGCCCAGTGTCCAGCAGAAAGATACTGGCTACTTACAGATATAAAATTGAACATGAGAGAGGTTCAGCGCCCAGCCTGCTGTTGCAGAGTAAGTGTCAGAGTGGAGCCCTCCCTCCATACCCTACTTAGGGCTGATGCCTTTCCTCATCCCAAGAGTCACTCTCTATCTTAACACAGTTTTGTAATGTCTTCAGAGTGCTTATCACTACTTAAAATTGTCTAATTTTCTAAGAAACAAAGCTGTTTAATTTTTTCTCATTCTACTGCACTGTAGGCCTTTTATTATTATTTTTTAATTGCTCTTCGGTGTTGCATCCTGCATTCCTGAACAATACATAGCACACACAGGAGATTATCTATCTATCTATAAGTAATTGAGCAGGACCTTATGGGGCCTTCCTGGAACAGACCACTCCATCTGCCCCTGCAATGTCCTCTCTCTGCCTCTTGTGTGTAGAAAAACTTTAGCTCCTAGACCTTCCCCAAGTTCCAAAGTATAAATTTAATCAGAGAAGTGAGAAAATGCAGAAAGAAAGGAAAACAATCAAGCAAGACAAAACAATAATACTTTCAATCAGTTCAGTCATGTCTGCAGCACGCCAGGCTTCCTGCCCATCACCAACTCCCAGAGCTTGCTCAAACTCATGTCCATTGAGTCGGGGTTGCCATACAGCCATCTCATCCTCTGTCATCCCTTTCTCCTCCTGTCTTCAATCTTTTCCAGCATCAGGGTTTTTCCCAATGAGTCAGTTCTTCATATAGGGGGCCAAAGTATTAGAGCTTCAACTTCAGCATCAGTCCTTCCAATGAATATGCAGGACTGATTTCCTTTAAGATTGACTGGTTTGATCTCCTTGCTGTCCAACGGACTCTCAAGAGTCTTCTCCAATGCTATGCTATGCTAAGTCACTTCAGTCGTGTCTGACTCTGTGTGACCCCATAGACTGTAGCCTACCAGGCTTCCCCGTCCCTGGGATTCTCCAGGCAAGAACACTGGAGTGGGTTGCCATTTCCTTCTCCAATGCATGAAAGTGAAAAGTGAAAGTGAAGTTGCCTAGTCGTGTCCGACTCTTAGCAACCCCATGGACTGCAGCCTACCAGGCTCCTCTGTCCATGGGATTTTCCAGACAAGAGTACTGGAGTGGGGTGCCATTGCCTTCTCTATCTTCTCCAATAGTTTAGCCATTAAACTTATTCAAGGACTTTCAGAAACCCCTCAAGGACTGTGTGTAACATTGTGAGCCAAGTCCATCGAAGCTGTTTTGCAGAATCTGAAACCCCTACCAAGTGGAAGAAGTTAATTGTATGTGATCACAAACACTAGAGCTCAGACTGTGTATGTTAGTTGCTCAATTGTGTCAGACTGCTTTCAACCCCATGAACTGTAGTCACCAGGCTCCTCTGTCCATGCAATTCTCCAGGCAAGAATACTGGAGTGGGTTGCCATTTCTTCTCCCAGAGATCTTCCTGACCCAGGTATCAAACCCAGGTCTCCCACATTGCAAGTTGATGCTTTACCATTTCAGCTACTAACAAAGCCCCAGTACTCAGACTGGTTGGAAACAAAAGGTTGATTGTGTTGACTCTTGATTACCTCACCACCAATGAATCAGAAGAATGTCCACAAGCTGATCACACACCCCACAACTCCCTTCCCTCACCTGATCTTTAAAAACATTTTCCTCGAAGCCATCTGGGAATTCCAGACTTTGAGTCCTGGCTGCATGGGCTACTTGCTTGGTGCCCTGTGATAAACACTGCATTTTGCTTCTCTTCATGACCCAGTGATCCAATTCATGTCTCCTGCATTGCAGGTGGATTCTTTACCACTGAGTCATCTGGGAAGCCAATGTATGTGAGTATGTGTTTGTGTGCGTATGTGTGTATAGTCCAAAAATAAAAGTATTTCTAAGAGTTCACAGTATCCAAACTCTAACATAAAATATTAAATAGGACTCATTTTAATTTATCTCTATTTGTCAACATTTCTACCTTGCAAGCCACTTTAGGAAGATTTATTTGATTTATCTAGTGGTCAATCGGAGTAGGCAATGGCACCCCACTTCAGTACTCTTGCCTGGAGGATCCCATGGATGGAGGAGCCTGGTAGGCTCCAGTCCTTGGGGTCGCTGGGTGTTGGGCACGACTGAGCGACTTCACTGTCACTTTTCACTTTCATGCATTGGAGAAGGAAATGGCAACCCACTCCAGTGTTCTTGCCTGGAGAATCCCAGGGACAGAGGAGCCTAGTGGGCTGCCGTCTATGGGGTCGCACAGAGTCGAACACAAATGAAGCAACTTAGCAGCAGCAACAGTGGTCAGTTGGCTTGTCCTCTATTTCAGATAATTATGATAGCTTTAGATTTCAGGATTCTGCCATATTAGTTAAAGGAATGCTTCCTGCTGTCAGAGGCCTATACTTCCTGGTTTGAACACAGCCCCTCCAATATGTGGGTAAATTTATCAAAGAATTAGTCATCTCATCAGAAATAAGCTCCATAGAAAATGAGCTTTCTGAATGGTGTGGTCATGTTCTTACAACCCTATCCTCAAGTGGGCTGATTGCTGTGATCTGGAGAAAAGAAAAGGGAAATTGATTTGTAGTGACTTCTGTCTGTCAGGGCTTCCCAAGTGGCGCTAGTGGTAAAGAACCTGCCTGTCAGTGAAGGAGACATAAGAGGCATGGGTTCAGTCCTGGATCCGGAAGATCTCCTGGAGGAGGGCATGGTAACCCACTCTGGTATTCTTGCACTGAGAATCCCATGGACAGTAGAGCCTGGTGGGCTACAGTCAATGGGGTTGCAAAGAGTCAGACACAATTGAGCAACTAACAATACACTACACTACAATTTGTCTAGCCTCCCTCCTCTCCAAACATACATTTATACTTCTAAATAGGAGACATGAATGAGACTTTTTAGATATACCTTTATTAACTGTAGCTGCATTTCTTTTCTTGGAAAGGTAAGTCAGAGGTTAGCCGTTGAGAAACCTACCAATCCTGTTTCTCTTTTAGGAACATGATTAAAGTTTGAGTATTCATGGGCTTCCCTGGTGGCTCAGATAGTAAAGAATCCACCTGCAATACAGGAGACCTGGGTTTGACTTCTGGGTTAAGAAGATCCCCTGGAGGAGGGCATGGCAAGCCTCTCCAGTATTCTTGCCTGGAGGATTCCACAGACAGAGAAACCTGGTGAGTTACAGTCTATGGAGGTTGAAAAGAGTCATACATGACTGAACGACTAAGCTGGTGGAAGGCACTGCTCTGATGTTTAGCACCTATCCCATAGTGTTTAGGTGAGATGAGATGAGGTGGTTAGATAGCATCATTAACTCAATAGACATGAATTTTTGCAAACTCCAGGGCATAGTGGAGGACAGGCTACACTAGCATGCTGCAGTCCTTGGGGTCACAAATAGCAGACTTAACTACTGAACAACAACCATACTGTTTACTTTGCTTATTTCAGTTGTTCCCTGTAAAGAAGGTGTGTAGTCAGTCTGCAGTACCAGATTCCAAGATGTAGATTTAGATTCTGAACAGGCTCTATTAATACTATCTTGTACTTGCAAATTTTCCCTAGACATGTTTTATTTTTTCAATTACATTTTGAGATAACAGATAATGTTGCTTTTATAATTTTTAAAGGTCCTAGGGGAATTGTGGACAAAATCACTGTTAAAATAAATACCTATCAGATCAGATCAGATCAGATCAGTCACTCAGTCGTGTCTGACTCTTTGAAACCCCATGAATCGCAGCATGCCAGGCCTCCCTGTCCATCACCAGCTCCCAGAGTTCAATCAGACTCACGTCCATCGAGTCAGTGACGCCATCCAGCCATCTCATCCTCTGTCGTCCCCTTCTCCTCTTGCCCCCAATCCCTCCCAGCATCAGAGTCTTTTCCACTCAGTCAACTCTTTGCATGAGGTGGCCAAAGTACTGGAGTTTCAGCTTTAGCATTATTCCTTCCAAAGAAATCCCACAGCTGATCTTCAGAATGGACTGGTTGGATTTCCTTGCAGTCCAAGGGACTCTCAAGAGTCTTCTCCAACACCACAGCTCAAAAGCATCAATTCTTCTTTGCTCAGCCTTCTTCACGGTCTAACTCTCACATCCACACATGACCACAGGAAAAACCATAGCCTTGATTAGACGAACCTTTGTTGGCAAAGTAATGTCTCTGCTTTTGAATAGGCTATCTAGGTTGGTCATAACTTTCCTTCCAAGGAGTAAGCGTCTTTTAATTTCATGGCTACAGTCACCATCTGAGGTGATTTCGGAGCCCAAAAAATAAAGTCTGACACTGTTTCCACTCTTTCCCCATCTATTTCCCATGAAGTGGTGGGGCCGGATGCCATGATCTTCGTTTTCTGAATGTTGAGCTTTAAGCCCACTTTTTCACTCTCCACTTTCACTTTCATCAAGAGGCTTTTGAGTTCCTCTTCACTTTCTGCCATAAGGGTGGTGTCATCTGCATATCTGAGGTTATTGATATTTCTCCTGGCAATCTTGATTCCAGCTTGTGTTTCTTCCAGTCCAGTGTTTCTCATGATGTACTCTGCATATAAGTTAAATAAACAGGGTGACAATATACAGCCTTGCCGAACTCCTTTTCCTATTTGGAACCAGTCTGTTGTTCCATGTCCAGTTCTACCTGTTGCTTCCTGACCTGCATACAAATTTCTCAAGAGGCAGATCAGGTGGTCTGGTGTTCCCATCTCTTTCAGAATTTTCCACAGTTTATTGTGATCGACATAGTCAAAGGCTTTGGCATAGTCAAGAAAGCAGAAATAGATGTTTTTATGGAACTCTCTTGCTTTTTCTATGATCCAGCGGATGTTGGCAATTTGATCTCTGTTTCCTCTGCCTTTTCTAAAACCAGCTTGAACATCAGGAAGTTCACGGTTCACATATTGCTGAAGCCTGGCTTGGAGAATTTTGAGCATTACTTTCCTAGCGTGTGAGATGAGTGCAATTGTGCAGTAGTTTGAGCATTCTTTGGCATTGCCCTTCTTTGGGATTGGAATGAAAACTGACTTTTTCCAGTTCTGTGGCCACTGCTGAGTTTTCCAAATTTGTTGGCATATTGAGTGCAGCACTTTTACAGCATCATCTTTTAGGATTTGGAATAGCTCAACTGGAATTCCATCACCTCCACTAGCTTTGTTCGTAGTGATGCTTTCTAAGGCCCACTTGACTTCACAATCCAGGATGTCTGGCTCTAGGTCAGTGATCACACCATCGTGATTATCTGGGTTGTGAAGATCTTTTTTTGTACAGTTCTTCTGTGTATTCTTGCCATCTCATCTTAATATCTTCTGCTTTCTGTTAGGTCCGTATCATTTCTGTCCTTTTTCCAGCCCATCTTTGTGTGAAATGTTCCTTTGTTATCTCTGATTTTCTTGAAGAGATCCCTAGTCTTTCCCATTCTGTTGTTTTCCTCTATTTCTTTGCATTGATTGCTGAAGAAGGCTTTCTTATCTCTTCTTACTATTCTTTGAAACTCTGCATTCAGATGTTTATAACTTCCTTTTCTCCTTTGCTTTTCACTTCTCTTCTTTTCACAGCTATTTGTAAGGCCTCCTCAGACAGCCATTTTGCTTTTTTGCATTTCTTTTCCATGGGAATGGTCTTGATCCCTGTCTCCTGTGCAATGTCACAAACCTCATTCCATAGTTCATCAGGCACTCTATCTATCAGATCTAGGCCCTTAAGTCTATTTCTTACTTCCACTGTATAATCATGAGGGATTTGATTTAGGTCATACCTGAATGGTCTAGTGGTTTTCCCTATTTTCTTCAATTTCAGTCTGAATTTGGCAATAAGGAGTTCATGGTCTGAGCCACAGTCAACTCATGGTCTTATTTTTGCTGACTGTATAGAGCTTCTCCATCTTTGCCTGCAAAGAATATAATCAATCTGATTTCGGTGTTGACCATCTGGTGATGTCCATGTGTAGTCTTCTCTTGTGTTGTTGGAAGAGGGTGTTTGTTATGACCAGTGCATTTTCTTGGCAAAACTCTATTAGTCTTTGCCCTGCTTCATTCCATATTCCAAGGCCACATTTGCCTATTACTCCAGGTGTTTCTTGACTTCCTACTTTTGCATTCCAGTCCCCTATAATGAAAAGGACATCTTTTTTGGGTGTTAGTTCTAAAAGGTCTTGTAGGTCTTCATAGAACCGTTCAACTTCAGCTTCTTCAGCGTTACTGGAATAAATACCTATATGTTGAATTAAACTAACAGTCTTCCTGTACTGTGACACAGGTAAGACAGAACAAAATTCTTATTTATTTTTAAGCAACTGTACTGAGGTGTAAGTGACATTCCCTAAAATTCATCCATTTTGAATTTCCAGTTTAATAATTTTTAGTAAATTATCCTTCATCCCCACTTATAGTTGTTCTTTATTTCCATGCTTGACCCCCAGCAACCACTGATCTAATTTACAGCTTTATAATTTCCTTTTGTGAATATTTCATATACATGGGAACTTTCAATATGTAATTTTGTGTTTTGCTATTTTTCCTTAACATAATTTTTTAAAATTATTTATCTTGTAGTATACGTTAGTATTTCACTCATATTTATTGATGAATAGAAATTCATTGACTAATTAATTACATTTTGTTTATCCAGTCACCAGATGATGTACATTTGGTTGCTTCTCATTTGGGGGCTATTAGAAAGGATAACCACAAAGTAGGTTCCCAGTATTTTTAGAACGTAACTTTGTTAACACACACATTTACTGAGTATCACAAATGTAGGTCGTATGGCAAATTCCAAACACTATAGACTACTTGAAAGTGAAAAGGAAGTCACTCAGTCGTGTCTGACTCTTTGTTACCCATGGGCTGTAGTCTGCCAGGCTTTTCCATCCATGGGATTTTCCAGGAAAGAGTACTGGAGTGGGTCGCCATTTCCTTCTCCAGGGTATCTTCCTGACCCAGGATTGAACCTGGGTCTCCTGCATTACAGTGAGACTCTTTTTACCATCTGAGCCACTGGGAAATCCCAGGGAATAGACTACTTAGCCAAGTAGATATATATTGTGATTCTTACTATGCTACCTACCATATGTGTGATCTCAAGTTAGTTACTCTATCTCTTTCAGCTTTAGTTTTCTTGTTTGTAAGTTGGAAATAATATCTCTATTGCATATCTTTTCTATTAGAATAGTGTGCAGAAAGATAATTTAACACGTAACATTTGCACACATTTATAAATTGGTAATTTGAAAGTTTATAAATTTTATTGAAATTTTATGTGAAAGATTCCTAATAAAAGTGTGTTTCCTGCCACATTTGCAATCCCAATCTCTCTCAAGTTGAATAACAGCAGTCCATCCTGAGGCAACCCAATTCTGAAAGGTTGTCAGCTTTCTTTGCATTGTGAGCTCGTAAGAGATATCTACAATGTTTGTGAAGCTAGTTTCAAGAAAGCAGTGTTTGATTCCTCATTTTGAACCACAGGAAGTTGATTCTAGGGAAGAAATGGTGTATTTCTAGTACATGTATGTGGTCTCATCTCTGATTACCTGAAGCAGAATGTTCCACAGACCTACACTGCAGAACTTTCCTCTGTTGAGGATACTTGATCAGAATAAATGGAGAGGAGTACTTTGCCAGCTTCATTACTGATCCTGTGGCTTCATCCAGCCCGGTGTTTCACATGATGTACTCTGCATATAAGTTAAATAAGCAGGGTGACAATAGACAGCCTTGATGTACTCATTTCCCGATTTGAACCAGTCCATGTCCAGTTCTAACTGTTGCTTCTTGACTTGCATACAGATTTCTGAGGAGGAAGGTCAGGTGGTCTGGCATTCCCATCTCTTTCAGAATTTCCCACAGTTTATTCTGATCCACACAGTCAAAGGCTTTGGCATAGTCAATAAAGCAGAAATAGATGTTTTTCTGGAACTCTCTTGCTTTTTCCATGATCCAGCGGATGTTGGCAATTTGATCTCTGGTTCCTCTGCCTTTTCTAAATCCAGTTCAAACATCTGAAAGTTCATGGTTCACATATTGTTGAAAACTGGATTGGAGAATTTGGAGCATTACTTTGCTAGCATGCGAGATGAGTGCAATTGTGCGATAGTTTGAACATTCTTCAGCATTGCCTTTCTTTGGGATTGGAATGAAAACTTACCTTTTCCAGTCCTGTGGCCACTGCTGAGTTTTCCAAATTTGCTGGCATATTGAGTTCAGCACTTTCATAGCATCATCTTTTAGGATTTGAAATAGCTCCACTGGAATTCGATCACGTCCACCGGCTTTGTTTGTAGTGATGCTTCCTAAGGCCCACTTGACTTTGCATTCCAGGATGTCTGGCTCTAGGTGAGTGATCACACCATCATGGCTTTCTGCATCATGAAGATCTTTTCTGTATAGTTCCTCTATGTATTCTTTCTACCTCTTCTTAATATCTTCTGCTTCTGTTAGGTCTATACCATTTCTGTCCTTTATTGTGCCCCTATTTGCATGAAATGTTCCCTTGGTGTCTCTAATTTTGTTGAAGAGCTCTCTAGTCTTTCCCATTCTATTGTTTTCCTCTATTTCTTTGCATTGATCACCGAGGAGGGCTTTTGTATCTCTTTTTTGCTATTCTTTGAAACTCTGAATTCAAATGGGTATATTGCTTCTTTTCTTCTTTGCCTTTCTCTTCTCTTCTTTTCTCAGCTATTTGTAAGGCCTCCTCAGACAAACATTTTGCCTATACTCTAATAAAAAGTTTAAAAACAGAAAGCAAATCGTGTTTTAAATGGGATGGCAAAACCAATACAATATTGTAAAGTTAAATAAAATAAAATTAAAAAAAAAAATGGGATGGCAAAATAATTGTCCTGAATATGTATCAGTGAATGACACCTAGTTTGTTCCTCAATTCCCTCAGCTCAAACCTTTATTACTACCAGCTTTTTCAGCACCCCACTCCCCCTTTCAGGATCAGCCTAACTTAATTGCCAGTGAAAGAGAAATAGACAAAGTAAAAGTTTGTGGTGAGCCAGACGTTTTTTCTCATCTGTACACAGACCACATGATGTATGAATATGACAAACACCACTTCCTGTTTGAAGGAGTCACACAAGAACTGAGGTATTATGCGTATGTGCTGCCAGGCGCACAAAAACACTGAACTCTCACCTTGAGGCAGAACTGGGCCCATTTGTGTAGGGGAATCCATGCCTCATGCCACTCTCCAATCTGCTCTGGGTGTTCCTGGTCTCCACCTTCTCTGGTAGGGATGCTTCCAAGCATGGGTGCGCATGTTCAGAGTGAAAGGACTGCACACAGGCACGTGGAGCTTCACAGGGACTTGGGGAGGAAAGGAAGACTGGAGAAAAGCAAGAGTCTTAGGATTTCAGTTTGTTTTTTGGGGGTGTGATCTGAAATGAGGCTAATTCCTATACTATTTTATACACTGCTTCATCTCTGTTTTTTTATTTTTCCCACAGGATCTGGTGTAGCCCAGAAAGTTATTCAAGATCAACCAGACATATTCACTCAGATTGGAGAGGCAGTCACCATGAACTGTCAGTATGAAACAAGTTGGAGCAATTACAACATTTTTTGGTATAAGCAACCTCCCAGTGGAGAGATGATTTTCCTTACAAGGGATGGCCACTACTCTGTAAATTTTCAGAGATCACTTAAATCCTCCAGCCTCACCATTTCAACCTTACAACTGGAAGATTCTGCAAAGTACTTCTGTGCTCTCTTTGAACTCACAGTGCTCAAGGTAATAGGAGAAGCTGAACAAAACCCCCAGAGCTTAATAAGGGAGAGCCCCTCTGCTGCAGAACCACAGCTGAGATACACACCTTTGGATCCTAGACAAGAAATGGTAGTCCTGCTCTTGCTTCATCTGTGGTCTGCATCAGAGGATTTAATTCTAAATAAAATTTCCTTCCATGACATATGGAAACAGATGTCCAGAGTAACTCTCTACTGATAACATTCTCCTCTTGAATTTTTGACTTTAAATGAACCATACAAAATATGTGTAAAGTTGTCTAAATTTGAAGACTTGCTCCACAATAATACAAAGTGGTAGTTTCACCTAAAGATTCTCACATCGCAAATCTGGGTCTAGAATCTGAAATCATCATGAAAATAATTTCCTTAGTCCTTTCCTTTTAGGGCTTCCTGGGCACTAGGTGTAAAGAACTCTCTTACCAATGCAGGAGACATTAGAGACACAGATTTGATCCCTGGTTTGGGAAGATCCCCTGGGGGAGGGCACGGCCACCCACTCCAATATTCTTGCCTGGAGAATCCCTTGGACAGAGGAAGTTGGTGGGCTACAGTCCATGGGGTTGCAAAGAGTCAGACATGACTGAAGTGACTTATCATACAGTCCTTTCCTCTTAGACATTGTGTCAAGTCCAGAGGAGACCCACCAGTGATGTAGAGTAAGAGATGAGTTATAAGGATTATTCACAGGCAGGGCTAGAGCTGGAGGAAGAGTCCATAAAAGCTATTATATTTGTATTTGGTTTGAGCTTGAGATCACTGTAAGTCAACTAAAGTAACATTTATGAAGGGAAGTTGGATGTGGCAACTGGACCAATTGTGGACAAACTGGAAAAAGCCTGGACGAACTGTGACATGTACATGAGGACAGTGGAACCCACAAGACACACTAACACTCGTCTTTCTCTTACCTCCTTCAGGCTCACAGTAATGGGCGAACTTCAGAAGTTTGCCGTCATGCTATAAGCATACTCAAAGACAAAGAGAACATGAGTAAGAAATCCGGTGGGAGGGCGAGGAGTTGTGAGTCAACAATAAGTTGAACTATCAGACCAGCAGCAACATTATGAGTTGCCATAGTCTCTGGACTCCTGAACCAACCTGCAAAACCTAGAAATATGACTACTTCATCACAGATCAGATCAGATCAACCACTCAGTCGTGTCCGACTCTTTGCGACCCCATGAATCGCAGCATGCCAGGCCTCCCTGTCCATCACCAAGTCCCGGAGTTCACTCAGACTCACGTCCATCGAGTCAGTGATGCCATCCAGCCATCTCATCCTCTGCCATCCCCTTCTCCTCTTGCCCCCAATCCCTCCCAGCATCAGAGTCTTTTTCAATCAGTCAACTCTTCGCATGAGGTGGCCAAAGTACTGGAGTTTCAGCTTTAGTATCAGTCCTTCCAAAGAAACCCCAGGGCTGGTCTCCTTCAGGATGGACTGGTTGGATCTCCTTGCAGTCCAAGGGACTCTCAAGAGTCTTCTGCAACACCACAGTTCAGAAGCATCAATTCTTCAGCGCTCAGCCTTCTTCACAGTCCAACTCTCACATCCATACATGACCACAGGAAAAACCATAGCCTTGACTAGACGAACCTTTGTTGGCAAAGTAATGTCTCTGCCTTTGAATAGGCTATCTAGGTTGGTCATAACTTTCCTTCCACGGAGTAAGTGTCTTTTAATTTCATGGCTGCAGTCACCATCTGCAGTGATTTTGGAGCCCAGAAAAATAAAGTCTGACACTATTTCCACTCTTTCCCCATCTATTTCCCATGAAGTGGTGGGGCCGGATGCCATGATCTTCGTTTTCTGAATGTTGAGCTTTAAGCCCACTTTTTCACTCTCCACTTTCACTTTCATCAAGAGGCTTTTGAGTTCCTCTTCACTTTCTGCCATAAGGGTGGTGTCATCTGCATATCTGAGGTTATTGATATTTCTCCTGGCAATCTTGATTCCAGCTTGCATTTCTTCCAGTCCAGTGTTTCTCATGATGTACTCTGCATATAGGTTAAATAAACAGGGTGACAATATACAGCCTTGCCGAACTCCTTTTCCTATTTGGAACCAGTCTGTTGTTCCATGTCCAGTTCTACCTGTTGCTTCCTGACCTGCATACAAATTTCTCAAGAGGCAGATCAGATGGTCTGGTGTTCCCATCTCTTTCAGAATTTTCCACAGTTTATTGTGATTGACACAGTCAAAGGCTTTGGCATAGTCAAGAAAGCAGAAATAGATGTTTTTCTGGAACTCTCTTGCTTTTTCTATGATCCAGCAGATGTTGGCAATTTGATCTCTGTTTCCTCTGCCTTTTCTAAAACCAGCTTGAACATCAGGAAGTTCACGGTTCACATATTGCTGAAGCCTGGCTTGAGAATTTTGAGCATTACTTTCCTAGTGTGTGAGATGAGTGCAATTGTGCAGTAGTTTGAGCATTCTTTGGCATTGCCCTTCTTTGGGATTGGAATGAAAATTGACCTTTTCCAGTTCTGTGGCCACTGCTGAGTTTTCCAAATTTGTTGGCATATTGAGTGCAGCACTTTAACAGCATCATCTTTCAGGATTTGGAATAGCTCAACTGGAATTCTATCACCTCCACTAGCTTTGTTCATAGTGATGCTTTCTAAGGACCACTTGACTTCACATTCCGGGATGTCTGGCTCTAGGTCAATGAAGTCTTACACAAATCTCTTTCATGGCCAACCATAACCCAGAACAATACAGAGAAGCAAATTCTGGGAAATAGATTAAGTTGAGACAGTACAAATCCACCATAATAGCTTAACTAGTTAACTTCTCTCCTTGTTAACTAAGCATTCATCATTACCTCTTTGAACACCACAGCTTTGAATAAGGACCACAGGAAAACTAAGCTTCCTGTTAATATGATGCGATTATTCTTTATTCAGCCAAAACAGGCTCTCTCCTTCAAAGAGAATACCAAGTTCATTTATCTATTTAAGGGTGACATTCTTTCCTATTCTAGCTGAATCACACTCTCCAATTTACCCTGTATTTTTACTACAGAGATACAATGAGATATAAGATTAACTTGTAGCAGCACATTTTATGTTACCAGAGGCAGGCAAAGAGGAGAGGGAAGCTAAAAATGGCTAATGTATACATAAATATTTTCATATACAATGAAAGTAATTTCACAAATAATCTAGGTTGTGTTACTGCAAATGATCACAAGATTGTAACTGATATTTATAAGTACCTCATCCATTACCCATTCCATAACCTCTTAGCATAGCAGGAACCTCTACTCACTGTTGTACTTGATTTCCTATAAAACAAGCTCCTTATTCAGGAGCAATGCTATGTGGAAAGTCATAAAGATGAATAAGGAATTCTGTTAGTTGACCACTGTGGTTTTGACAGAAGTTTTCAAGGTGTTGAAGACAAATTCAAGGGTCCATTTTAGTGTAAAAAAAATCGTGTTAATGGGCAGGGGAAATTGATACGTTGTATTCTGGGAAACATCATTAAGAAGGATACTTGGAGGCGGAGCCAAGATGGTGGAGGAGTAGGATGGGGAGAACACTTTCTCCCCCACAAATTCATCAAAAGAGCATTTAAAAACCGAGTAAATTCCACAAAACAACTTTTGAATGCCGGCAGAGGACATCAGGCACCCAGAAAAGCAACCCAAGTCTTCAAAAGGAGGTAGGAAAAAATATAAAAGACAAAAAAAGAGACAAAAGAGGGAGGGATGGACTTCCATCCCAGGAAGGGAGTCTTAAAAAGAGAGAAGTTTCCAAACATCAGGAAACCTTCTCACTGCTGAATCTGTGCCGAGCTTTGGAAGCACAGAGGGCAACATAACATGGAGTAAAAATAAATAAACAATTAAAACTTGCAAATTGCGAGCCCTACAGTAACTCCCCCAGTGGAGAAGCAGCGCAGACGCCTGCACACGCCATTAGCAAGCAGGGGCTGGGCAGGGAGGCGCTGTGCGGGCTTCATCGCTTAGAGTAAGGACCTGGCCTGAATACCCTGAGCGGTATCTGAGAGAAATAATCTGGGCTAGCAAACCAGACTGTGGGATATCTACCACGGGAAAAGCCAGCCCTAACCTAAGACACCGCCAGGCCTGTGCACGGAACAAAGGACTGAGCAGAGATAGCCAGCTGCAGACCTTCCCCCTCCGGTGACACACAGCCAGAGCCGGAAGGGGGCAATCACAGCCCCAGAGAGACATTATCTATAAAACTGTAAGCAGGCTTCTTTGCTAACTAAAACTTCTTGGGGGTCTGGACGGTCAACATCTCCCGGAGAAGGTGCGCCAGTTGTACACCTAGATAACTGAGCGGTGGAGAGGCGATAAGTCGCAGCAAGCACGCTCGCTAAACACCTCATCACTGGAGCTGCTTGGACCTGGGAAGGGCACAAAACGCAGGCCCAACCGAGTCTGCGCCTCTGAGGACTACCCGAGTGCCTGAACCTGAGCGGCTTGGACCTGGGAGGTGCAGGCAGCCCAGGGCCGGCTACGGATGGTTCCCGGCAGAACAACCTAGAGCCTGAGCAGTGTGGGCAGGGAGGCTACACGCACCGTGAGCGGGGGCAGACCCAGTGTGGCTGAGGCACTGCGAGCACACGCCAGTGTTACTTGTTTGCAGCATCCCTCCCTCCCTCCCCACAGCGCGACTGAACAAGTGAGCCTAAAAAAAAAAAAAAAAATAGTGTCCTCCACCGTCCCCTTTGTGTCAGAGCAGAAACCAGACACTGAAGAGTCCAGCAAACAGAAGAAGCTATAACAGAGGGAACCACCTTGGAAGCTACAGGCAATAGATTAAAACTCTGTGGTTACTACTGACTACATAGGAAGGGGCCTACAGATTTTGAGAAATAAAAGTCTGACCAAGGAACTAGCCAAAAATGAGCTGAACCCACAATACTCACAACAAAACCAGGAAAGTCCTCGATATATTTTTACTATTTTTACGACATTCTTTCTTTCTTTTTTTTTTTAATTAAAAAAATTTTTAAGTCCTCTATTATTCCTTTAATTTTCACTTTTATAACCTATTACTTTGCAAAAAAAAAAAAAAAAAAGGACCCTAATTTTTTTCTTCAGCAAACTTCATATATATATATATATATATTTATTTATATATAATTTTGACCTTTTTTTTTCTTCTTTTCTTTAACATTGTATTTTTGAAATTCCAAACTCTACTCTAGATTTTTAATTTTAGCTTTTTTGGTATTTGTTATCAATTTTGTACCTATGTTTTCTTATAATTTCTGTGACTTTTTTTTTTCTCTGTTTCTTTCTCTTCTTCTTTTATATAACATTATATATCTGAAATTCCAAAATCTACTCTAGATTTTTAATTTATGCTTTTGGTATTTGATATCAATTTTGTACCTATATTCTCTTCATAATTTTTATGACATTGTTTGTTTTTTTTTTTTTTTTTTTTCTTCTTCTTTTTTTAACATTGTGTTTTTTGAAATTCCAAACTCTACTCTAGATTTTTAACTTTTGCTTTTTGGTATGAGTTATCAATTTTTTACCTATATTTTCTTTATAATTTTCACGACCTTGTTTGTTTTTGTTTGCTCATTTTTTCTCTCTTTCTTTTCCTTCTTCTTTTCTTTAACATCGTAATATTAAAATTCCAAACTCTACTCTAGATTTTTAATTTTTGCTTTTATGTATTTGTTACCAATTTTGTACCTTTAAGAACCCAATCTTCAGTACCCATTTGTCACTAGGGAACAAGATTACTGGCTTAACTGCTCTCTCTCCCTTTGGACTCTCCTTTTTCTCCATCAGGTCGCCTCTGTCTCCTCCTTAACCCCTCTCTACTCTACCCAACTCTGTGAATTTCTGTGTGTTCCAGATGGTGGAGAACACTTAGGGAACTGATTACTGGCTGGATCTGTCTCCCTCCTTTTCATTCCCCCCTTTTATCCTTCTGGCCACCTCTGTCTCCTTCCTCCATCTTCTCTTCTCTGTATAACTCTGTGAACATCTCTGAGCAGTCCAGTTGTGGAGTGCACATAAGGAAGTGATTATTGGCTAGCCCACTCTCTCCACTATTGATTTCACCTCATCTCATTTGGGTCACCTCTAACTCCCTCCTCCCTCTTCTCTTCTCCATGTAACGCTGTGAACCTCTCTGGGTGACCCTCATGGTAGAGAAACTTTTCATCTTTAACGTAGATGTTTTATCAATGGTGCTGTATAGAAGGAGAAGTTTTGAAACTACTGTAAAAATAAGACCAATAACTGGAAGCAGGAGGCTTAAATCCAAATCTGACTCCAGGGAACTCCTGACTCCAAGGAACATTAATTGACAGGAGCTCATCTAACGCCTCCATACCGACACTGAAACCAAGCACCACACAAGGGCCAACAACTTCCAGGGCAAGACATACCAAGCAAATTCTCCAGCAACAAAGGAACACAGCCCTGAGCTTCAAGATACAGGCTGCCCAAAGTCACCCCAAAACCATAGACATCTCATAACTCATTACTGGACACTTCATTGCACTCCAGAGAGAAGAAATATGGCTCCACCCACCAGAACACCAACACAAGCTTCCCTAACCAGGAAACCTTGACAAGCCACCTGTACAAACCCACACACAGCGAGGAAATGCCACAATAAAGAGAACTCCACAAACTTCCAGAATACAGAAAGGACACCCCAAAATCAGCAATTTAAACAAGATGAAGAGACAGAGGACTACCCAGCAGATAAAGGAACAGGATAAATGCCCACCAAACCAAACAAAAGAGGAAGAGATAGGGACACTACCTGATAAAGAATTCTGAATAATGATAGTGAAATTGATCCAAAATCTTGAAATCAAAATGGAATCACAGATAAATAGCCTGGAGACAAGGATTGAGAAGATGCAAGAAAGGTTTAACAAGGACCTAGAAGAAATAAAAAAGAGTCAATATATAATGAATAATGCAATAAATGAAATTAAAAACACTCTGGAGGCATCAAATAGTAGAAGAACAGAGGCAGAAGATAGGATTAGTGAATTAGAAGATAGAATGGCAGAAATAAATGAATCAGAGAAGATAAAAGAAAAACAAATTAAAAGAAATGAGGACAATCTCAGAGACCTCCAGGACAATATTAAACGCTACAACATTCGAATCATAGGGGTCCCAGAATAAGAAGACAAAAAGAAAGACCATGAGAAAATACTTGAGGAGATAATAGTTGAAAACTTCCCTAAAATGGGGAAGGAAATAATCACCCAAGTCCAAGAAACCCAGAGAGTCCCAAACAGGATAAACCCCAAGAAACACCCCAAGACACATATTAATCAAATTAACAAAGGTCAAACACAATGAACAGATATTAAAAGCAGCAGGGAAAAACAACAAATAACACACAAGGAATTCCCATAAGGATAACAGCTGATCTTTCAATAGAAACTCTTCAAGCCAGGAGGGAATGGCAAGACATACTTAAAATGATGAAAGAAAATAACCTACAGCCCAGATTATTGTACACAGCAAGGATCTCATTCAAATATGAAGGAGAAATCAAAAGCTTTTCAGACAAGCAAAAGCTGAGAGAATTCTGCACCACCAAACCAGCTCTCCAACAAATACTAAAGGATATTCTCTAGACAGGAAACACAAAACGGGTGTATAAACTCGAACCCAAAACAATAAAGTAAATGGCAACGGGATCATACTTATCAGTAATTATCTTAACGTAAATGGGTTGAGTGCCCCAACCAAAAGACAAAGACTGGCTGAATGGATACAAAAACAAGACCCCTACATATGTTGTCTACAAGAGACCCACCTCAAAACAGGGGACACATACAGACTGAAAGTGAAGGGTTGGAAAAAGATTTTCCATGCAAATAGGGACCAAAAAGCAGGAGTAGCAATACTCATATCAGATAAAATAGACTTTAAAACAAAGGCTGTGAAAAAAGAGACAAAGAAGGTCACTACATAATGATCAAAGGATCAATCCAAGAAGAAGACATAACAATTATAAATATATATGCACCCAACACGGGAGCACCACAGTACATAAGACAAATGCTAACAAGTATGAAAGGAGAAATTAACAATAACACAATAATAGTGGGAGACTTTAATACCCCACTCACACCTATGGATAGATCAACTAAACAGAAAATTAACAAGGAAACACAAACGTTAAGCGATACAATAGACCAGTTAGACCTAATTGATATCTATAGGACATCTCATCCCAAAACAATGAATTTCACCTTTTTCTCAAGCGCACCTGGAACTTTCTCCAGGATAGATCACATCCTGGGCCATAAATCTAGCCTTGGTAAATTCAAAAAAATAGAAATCATTCCAAGCATCTTTTCTGACCACAATGCAGTAAGATTAGATCTCAATTACAGGAGAAAAACTATGAAAAAATCCAACATATGGAGGCTGAACAACACGCTGCTGAATAACCAACAAGTCACAGAAGAAATCAAAAAAGAAATCAAAATTTGCATAGAAACGAATGAAAATGAAAACACAACAACCCAAAACCTGTGGGACACTGTAAAAGCAGCCCTAAGGGGAAAGTTCATAGCAATACAGGCATACCTCAAGAAACAAGAAAAAGTCAAATAAATAACCTAACTCTCCACCTCAAACAACTAGAAAAGGAAGAAATGAAGAACCCCAGGATTAGTATAAGGAAAGAAATCTTAAAAATTAGGAATGGAAAGGAGGTTTTAGTAGAACATAGAAAGTTGGTATTTATTGAGCTTACTATATGTCAGGCACTGTAGGATGCATTTCCGATTCATTATCTAATTTAAATATCAAAACCCTATGAGATAGATTTTACTGTTCCAATTTTTTAATCTTTGAGAAATGAGACATAACTTTCCTAACTGTGAAAAGCATCTTAAACTTTTATTGTCATCCTGAGTGTACCATTTAGAGGGCTCCTTGGAGAAGATTTGGGTATGAGGAAGCACTTGACCCAGAACAGGGTGACTGGATGTCTCAGTGATGGTGACATGATGGGTTTAAACTGGAACCTAAAGGGATCTATGAAGAACAGTTCTATGAAGATCTACAAGACCTTCTAGAAATACCACCAAAAATAGATGTCCTTTTCATGATAGGGGATTGGAATGGAAACAGGAAGTCAAGAGATACCGGAATAACAGGCAAGTTTGGCCTTGGAGTACAAAATGAAGCAGGGAAAGGCCAAGAAAATACACTGGTCATAGAGTTTTGCCAAGAAAACACACTGGTCATAGAAAACACCCTCTTCCAACAACACAAGAGCCCACCCTACACATGAATATCACCAGAGGGTTAATACAGAAATCAAATTGATTATATACTTTGCAGCCAAAGATGGAGAAACTCTACACAGTCAGCAAAAACAAGATCTGGAGCTGACTGTGGCTCAGATCATGAGCTCATTATTGCAAAATTCAGGCTTAAGCTGAAGAAAGTAGGGAAAACCACTAGACCATTCACTGGATCATAGAAAAAGCAAGGGAATTCCAGAAAAAACATCTACTTCTGCTTCGTTGACTATGCTAAAGCCTTTGACTGTGTGGATCAAAACAAACAGAAAATTCTTAAATAGATAGGAATACCAGACCACCTTACCTGCCTCCTGAGAAACCTGTATGCAGGTCAAGAAGCAACAGTTAGAACCAGACATGGAACAACAAACTGATTCAAAATTGGGAAAGGAATACATCAAGGCTGTATACTGTCACCCTGCTTATTTAAATAATATGCAGAGTACATCATGTGAAATGCTGGGTTGGATGAATCACAAGCTGGAATCAAGATTGCCAGGAGAAATACCAACAACCTCACATATGCAGATGATACCACTCTAATGGCAGAAAGAGAAGAGTAACTAAAGAGCCTCTTGATGAAAGTGAAGGAGGACAGTGACAAACTCAACATTCAAAAAACTAAGATCATGGCATCTGGGGTCCCAACACTTAATGCAAATAGATGGGGAAAAAGTAGAAGCAGTGACAGATTTTATTTTCTTTGGCTCCAAAATCACTGCAGAAGAAGACTGCATCCATGATATTAAAAGACACTTGATCCTTGGAAGGAAAGCTATGACAAACCTAGACAGCATATTAAAAAGCAGAGACATCACTTTGCCAACAAAGCTCCACAGAGTTGAAGCTATGGTTTTCCAGTAGTCATACTGATGTGAGAGTTGGACCCTAAAGAAGGCTGAGTGCCGAAGAATTGAGGCTTTCTAATTGTGGTGCTGCAGAAGACCTTTGTGAGTTTCTTGGACAGCAAAGAGATCAAACGGGTCAAACCTTAAGGAAATCAACCTAGAATATTCATCAGAAAGACTGATGCTGAAGCTGAAGTTCCAATACTTTGGCCACTTGATGTGAAGAGCTGACTCATTGGAAAAGACCCTGATGCTGGGAAAGATTGAGGGCAGGAGGAGAAGGGGGTGATTGGATGGCAGCATCCACACAATGGACATGGGCTTGAAAAACTCTTGGAGATAGAGAAGGACAAGAAATTGTGGTGTGCTGCGGTTCATGGGGTTGCAAAGAGTCAGACATGACTTAGAGACTGAACAACAACACTTCCAGCGAGTATTTATGAATATTTGTTAAATGAACAAAGCATGATTAGTGTAACATTACTCCTATGTCTTCAGCACAATTTTCCTCCATGCTAGACTTGGATTTATTGTTTATAGTCTACTGTTCATTGTTCACAATAATAACCCTCTGTTTATACTATCGGAGTCTTTTATTTGGCATGCATCCCATAAAATTAGAAGATTGTTTTCAGAGTAATTTAAACAGCTGTTTAACGTAATTTCTCATCAAATTCATGAATAATGATTCATCGGCTCACTCAGAAACCATGTAATTCTTGAGTGCCTACTAGGTATCAAACTCTTATAAATATTGAATTACATGGGGTTTGAAGTAAATTCTAAATATAGGAAGGTTAGTGACAAATGAAAAAGAGATCAACAAATGAGAATCGAATGACTGCAGAGGCCTGGTGTGCTGTGGTTCATGGGGTCGCAAAGAGTTGGACACGACTGAGCGACTTCACTTTCACGTTTCACTTTCATGCATTGGAGGAGGAAATGGCAACCCACTCCAGAATTCTTGCCTGGAGAATCCCAGGGATGGGGGAGCCTGGTGGGCTGCCGTCTCTGGGGTCGCACAGAGTCGGACACGACTGAAGCGACTTAGCAGCAGCAGCATGGGGTATTTAGGACCAAGAAAATATGAGTACAGCGGTATTAGAAGTAAGATGTGTGTGCTGTGTGGTAAGTTGCTTCAATAGTGTCTAACTCTGGGAGTCATGGACTGTAGCCCACCAAGCTCCCCTGTCCAATGGATTCTCCAGGCAAGAATACTGAAGTGGGTTGCTTAACCCTTCTCTAGGGGATCTTCCTGATCCAGGGACTGAACACGGGTCTCTTAAGTCTCCTGCATTGGCAGGTGAGTTCTTTACCACTCGCACCACTTGGTAAGTCCATTTATCTTCAAATTTGAGGAGCTTTTCAAAAAGTTGCTTGCTGACTTTTGGTGCAGGTTTAGCTCTGCAGTTCTTCTATTCAGTCACAAGAGGAGGCTGATTCATCTGAAAACAGTGTTTCTGGGAGAAAGGGAGGGAAATGTGTTTTCCATTGATGTGCCCAAAAAAAGAAAAATGACATGCTTTCATCTTCTTTAGACAACTTGAGCTTTTTATCCCTTGTTGAATGTGTGTGGTCAAGGATTCAGGGGATCTTAGCCAAATAGCCTAAGCCCTTTCCATGTACCTCCCTAAACACTGCTTTCCCATTTCCCTGCTCTGATTATCCCTTCACTTTTCTATTCCTTACACGCTTTTTTCCCTCCTCCGACTTTTTATACCACTCACACCCACCTCCACCCCACCCCCACCTACTTTGCCTTTCTTTCTGTCTATTCCTCTGCCTTAGCATCCTTGCTATACAACACCCACAAGCATAGGCATAGGGAACATGAGGATTATGGACCACTGTTCAGAGAGGATGAGGTGAACTCTGTCTATGTCAATCAGTTAGTATATTAAGAACAGATGCATGAAAAATGTCTACCTAGATGGTGATAGATGCATGATTCCAAGAACACTTACAAGAGCTCCAAGCTCCAGGATGTGTAGCTTTTAGTCTCAATGTTATTTATTTTTCCATCTCCCAGAGCACATCACTGCCTACTTTTGAATCTTCCATACATTTTCTGGAATGTGGATGGAAATTTTCATTATCTTACTACACAGAGCTCAGTACATTTTTCTGGGATTAAATATTATGCTCTGCAAGCTTCATGGAGCATCAGCCAATTTCTTAAGAAACAAATGAAAGACCAATGGTTGTGCATAGACACATCATTGTGATTGGTATTCCTTTTCCAGAGGCAGACATTAAACTTCAGAGATGATTTCACTGTGAGCTGGGGATGTTTCACCATCTTTTGGGGACATGACTAAAACAGGGGAGGAAGACCTAGATAAGGGATTGCTTGATCATTGGCTGAGAAGGTCCTAGCAACAACACAGCAATATCTGCACTGGTTGTAAGTCTTTACTAACAGCTGTTGCCTCTGTTCTCTGGAACCTCCTTAAGCCAAGGATCAGACCCAAGCCTGAACTCTGAGCCCATGATCCTGGTTTGTCCCTGAAGTATGAGGCTGGTGACTGGAGTAACAGTGTTTCTGACCTTGGGTAAGTGTTCTGTGTCTACAAGGGATGACTTTGAGGGCAAAGGACCACAAAGAGTTATTTGCTCACTACTCCTCTCCCTGTGCTTTATTCAGCATTATAGTGATGGAATTGAGAACCAATCATGGATTTGCTAGGGACACAAACTTCTACATGACAGGTTAAACCTTGGCTATGATTCCAGAAGAGTCCTTAGCAGTAAGCAGGTTGTAGGAAATCTCTGGGTTTATTGAGCCAAGGACCCATGGAACAAAGCCTATGGATCTCTGATTCTTGCCACGTATCTTTGGTCTCCATAATTTTGTTGTTTTTCAGTCACTAAGTTGTATCCAACTTTTATGACCAAATGGACAGCAGTGTGCCAGGCTCCTCTGTCCTCTATTATCTCCTGGAATATGCTCAAATTAATGTCCATTGAGATGGTGACACTGTTTAACCACCTCATCCTCTAACACCCCTTCTCCTTTTGTCTTCAATTTTTCCCAGCATCAGGGTATTTTTCAATGAGTCAGCTCTTCTCATCAGGTGTACAAATTATTGGAGCTCCAGTTTCAGCATCAGTCCTTCCAGTGAATATTTAGGGTTCATTTCCTTTTGGATAACTGGTTTGATCTTCTTGCAGTCCAATATTGAACACCAATAATATTTTTCCAGGACATAAATAGAAACACAGGAGTAGGGGTTAGGGCCAGACAGTTATGAGAGGGTTATGCACTTGATCCATAGAATTACGCTTATTTGTACTCTGGAACTAATTTGATTTCTTAACCCCCCAGGGACTGTGACTGATGCTAAGACCACCCAGCCCAGCTCCATGGATTATCCTGAAGGACAGGATGTAACCCTGCCTTGTAACCACTCTACCATTGGTAGAAATGAGTATATACATTGGTATCAGCAAAATCCCAATCAGAGTCCACAGTATGTCATTCATGGCTTACGAGGCACAGTGAACAGCAGCATCGGCCTCTCTGACCATAGCTTCAGACAGAAAGTCCAGCACCTTGGTCCTGCCCCAGGTCACCCTGAGAGACACCGCTGTGTACTACTGCGTCCTGAGAGAGGCACACTGGGACAGACGGGGCTGCACCTGTGCAGTATCTCTCTTGTGGGAAGAAGGGGGGACACAGTGGGGGAGCAGTCATGAGAGCAAATCTAGACTCATCTAGAAGGAGAGTCAGAGAGCAGTAAGAGATGAGGAAAATGAAGGGAAGGAGAAGGGAGGAAGATGGATAAAGAAAAGAAGAAAAGGACAAGGAAGAAGTGCATCATTGGTTGATGTGGCTGAGAAGAATTTTGGGAATTATGGGAATACTAAGAATCCCAATTGCAACATAGAAATAAAGTGAGAAGCATTAGCAATTTTTCATGGTTCTTTCTCATGTCAATAAAATGTTGGTTCCAGTGTGTTAGTCTCAACCTAAAAGTGAGAAAAATACAAATAATTCTCCTGTTCCAAAGTTTTCTTTCATGTCCGACTCTTTGAGACCTCAAGAACTGTAGCCTGCCAGGCTCCTCTGTCCTTGGGATTTTCCAGGGAAGAATACTGGAGTGGGTTGCCATTTCCTTCTCCAGAAGATCTTCCTGATCCAGGGATCAAATCTTGTCTCCTTTGTCTCCTGCATTGTAGGAGGATTCTTTACCACTGTGCCACCTGGGAAGTGGTCCAATTCATTCTTTATAATGCCTGTGTAGTACTCTGAAACGTTCTATTATTAATTATGTTTACCTTAATAAGTATTTGTTTCTATTACTGTGCTATCCTAAAGAGTGTTGTCTTTATAGAACTTTGTAGATTGACTTTTGTATATATGAGGACATGTCTATTGTAATGAAATTTCTGAACTGGAATGGCTATTTTCAAAACAAGGTGCATTTAAATTTTTTTGATAAAGTGACAACTTTCCATTCAAATGGTATAAACAATTATACTTCAACCAACAGGGAGTGAGAAGGTGTACTTTGCACCCTCTAAAAATTGAGAATTACCAGCCTTTTTCATTTTAACAATCCAAATGTACTTTATCTATAGACATCTTACTGATCCCTAGTGCTTTCGAGCAACTTTTTCTCTGTATATTGGCACTCTGTCATTCAACCTTGTTCATATGCTTGTTCCTATCTTTTGACCATTTTTTCCATTAACTTAGCTTTATTTTTGTTTGCTAGAATTATTTTGACATCTTACATGATATTTTGACTTTCATATTTACTTGTATGTTTTATTCTAACATACTACCTTTCTTACACTGTCAAATCTATCAAAAATTTATTTCTTTTTAGCTTTAAAATCAGTGTCTTTTAGAAAGCCCTAAATGTACCTTTTAATCCTCGTTACCATTTAGGGAGTTATTCTGAGATCTATGGTACCTCTTAGAAAGCTAAGCCTCAAAGAGATTTTAAAAGTTGCCTATCTTTGTCTTAATATGTCTTAGACCAACTGTTATATTTATTTTTAAATCTGCTAATGTCAAGCTCCAAAATCTCAGCATGTGTAGTTCAATCTGGCCTTCCTGGAAGCAACAGTAAGAAGAAAGCCCTGAAATAATGAGTCAACTGGAAAGTCAGTGGAATGAATCACAATTCCCATAGCTGAAGGTGACACACATTTTAGGGCAAAATGTCAAGTGTTAGAACAAAAGGCATATGTTGTGACTCAAGAAAAGCAATAATCCTTAATTCTGTAAAGAGACATGCTAGTCCTCTAAATATCCAAATAGCAGTAGAAATATTTTTTACTGATTGTAGCGGGATTCTGAAACATCCCTAGCTCCTTATTAGCCACACATTTTCCCCAAGAGAAAAGATATAGAGGAAATTAGAGCACAAGACAGAGAAAGTAATAGGGAGGCATTCTGGCCCTTGATGTGAGTGGCATCACTAACATAATGTTCTTGGATCATCAAAAAGACTGAGAAATCTATCCTGCTGCATAGGATGTGTACCTAAACGTATATTGCTGTGTTTATGCTTTGGAAATTGCTTTGATTTGTGAGTCAGAGATGAAGGAACAGATACTTGTACTCAATCTTGGAAAGTACAATGAGAGGTGCTGTAGCATTTTCCAAAAATCAGCATATCCCTCCAGTCATTTTTTCACTCATTTCCTCCTCTTCACAGCCTTTGAGCTCACTTTCTGTTTCCTTACTTCACTTTTCCTGAAACATATCTTTTCATTCCTTTTGTTTATTGAAGTTCTCAGTAATCAGCACAGTACCCAACAAATAGTAAGTGTTCAACAAATATTTATTGAGTAAAGAAATATTTATGACTGATGTTACTAATAATTGCTAGTTCAGTTCAGTTCAGTTCAGTTGCTCAGTCATGTCTGACTCTTTGTGACCCCATGAACCGCAGCACGCCAGGCCTCCCTGTCCATCACCAACTCCCAGAGTCCACCCAAACCCATGTCCATTGAGTCAGTGATGCCATCCAACCATCTCATCCTCTGTCGTCCCCTTCTCCTCCTGCCCTCAATCTTTCCCAGCATCAGGGTCTTTTCAAATGAGTCAGCTCTTTGCATCAGGTGGCCAAAGTATTGGAGTTTCAGCTTCAGAATTAGTCCTACCAATGAACACCCAGGACTGATCTCCTTTAGGATGGACTGGTTGGATCTCCTTGCAGTCCAAGGAACTCTCAAGAGTCTTCTCCAACACCACAGTTCAAAAGCATCAATTCTTTGGTGCTCATTGCTAGGGATGCAATAAAATATTGAAAGGGTGAGTTATATCTTTTTAAAAATAGAAGAGAAAGTCAACATCACACGGATTTCACAATGAAGATGGGTATATTTGAAAATACTTATTCATTCATAAACTCATTAATCCTATCCTTCTATTTCCCTTTCTTTTCCTTCCACCCTCCCTCTTTCTTTTTCTTCTTTCCTCTCTTTACTCCTCTTTCCTATCATTGTTAGTGAGATAGGTCCCCAAGTACTTTGTTAAGGTCTTCCTGTGAAACTTTAGTTTATTCCAACACAAAATTCTTTCTTCCATTAAAATTCCCAATACATTGCGTTTCTCATAAAGTGGTTAACACCAGATATTTTTAAAGATTTAAATTGTGCTTAACTCATTCCCCAATGAGGCAGGGAATTCTCCTAATTTTAGAAAAATGGATACAAAAAATAGTTATTTGGATATCAACTGGTATTCTCATTCATGTCATCTTCCATAACTATAAGCCAACAAAGGTGTTAAAAGTCCATATGGTATTTCAGCAACCCATGGCCATTGGAAACACAGTGCTTGCCAACCCAAATGTGGTGAACAGATTTTAAAAGTCTTTTCATTCCTGTTTTTTCATCTTCGTTCAGAAATAATCCTTACCAATTAAAAAAAAAATCATGTGCTATCCTTATACCAAATGTGTCCTGCTTTAAAACCTTCTACCAAATGTATCTTTAGAAATCACAGAATTAATGAGTACTGTTTAATAGAACTGTCATTAGTTCTATCACTAATTCTACCAATAGAGATTCACCATGAGCAGATGATCTCACAAGAAAAATAACCGAGTTAGGAACTTGGAGCTCCATTGGCTCACTGTGTCTTTTAACTGTTTTTCCCTACAACTAATACATTAATAAATTGAATCAGGAAGAGACTGTTAGCAGTGCACACTGAGGATTCTAACGTTTTGCAAATTCTACCTGTTTGCACATCTGAGGGACTGAATCTAAAGTAAGAAGAATATCTAATTCATTTGTTACACCAGAATTGCATAAAACAGGCAACATACTAAGTGATTCTCAAATTAACTAATAACAAGTGTACACACAATACAGCACATGGAAAAGAAAGCATCCTGGGCACAAAGAGGAGGAGAAAACTCTGAAAATAATTCATTTTAGTAACTAGAATGAAAGTTTAGAAAACTGCATCATCCAAGTAATAAATATGTGATAACTATAAAACGTTTTAAAAAATTCTACAAACAGAAGAAAAACTGAAATAAAGGAGAATGATATAAGCAGATGGAGAGGGTGACAAAGTAAAATTTTGTGGTAAAATTAATACTGAAATTGTGTTACACTAAAAATTGGAAAACATTTGCCTTTATGCACCAAGGATAAAGGACTTTCATTTCAATAAGTGACATTCCATCATTTTTCCTATGGAAAAGTGTATTATGGCCTTCAGATCATATATAAATAGCAGTCAGAGTGCAGATCTGAATATAAGAATAATGTATGAAGTTAATGGAAAAAATACAAAACTTGTTCATTACTTTGTGTTAGGTACACATTTCTTAAACAGGACACAAACATGGCTAAGCATCAAAACTAGTCTATATTCATATATACATTCATTTTTTGTGTCACTTTCTGTATAGCAGAGATGGGCACAACATTGTAAACCAACTACCTTCATTAAAAAACTGATGTATATTAAAATTGCCATTAAAAGTATTCAAGAGTTAAAAGGATAGCTAGAAAATCTATTAAAGGGTAACTAGTGAATATATTTACAGTATTATTATGTTATCAAAGTTAATATTATTAATTATAAAAATATTATATTAGCAAAGATTAGCTATAAAATATATTATCATACTATCAAAGGGCTCATTTTGATTTCAAAATATCTCCTTCAAATCAACAAGAAAACAAACAAATTGATAGAAAAGACAAAAGTCTGAAGTAGGCATTTGACAATAGAAGATATTCAAATGGTCAATAAACATATCATTCCCATAAGGTGCATAAGCTGACATAGCTAATTTACACTGGTAGAAATCAGAATACTGTTATAAATGGGTCAATATCATAAAGGGAGCTCTGAAGGGCTGGTAATGCTCTGTTTCTTGATCTGAGTGCTGGTTATAAGGGTGTTGCTTATGTGAAAATTTACCATGCTGTACCCTTATATTACATTTTCTTATATGAATATAAAACTCCAATAAAAACTAAAATGATACATGATGACCTCTTATTAATTCTTAGTTATAAGGTGACAATAAACTAAAACTAAAATTTCTAGGTGCTTTCATTCTAGTTTTCCTTTTCTGCTACTGAAATATTTAAGTAAGAACACATTTGTGAAACAAGCATGACTTCTGACCATGTGTAAGCATTGACTTTCTATTAATAGATCATAGATGAGAAATGTGTCATTTGTCTTTTTCATCTATCTGAGGTACAAATGTGTGATTTTGATCTTTAGTATCAGGACTTGTGGCTCAGTGGTAAAGAATCCGCCTGCAATGCAGGAACCGCAGGAGTCTTGGGTTCGATCCCTGGGTCAGGAAGATCCCCTGGAGGAGGGCATGACAATCCACTCCAGTATTCTTGCCTGGAGAATCCCATGGACAGAGGAACTTGGAGGGCTACAGTACATAGGGTCAGAAAGAGTCAGACATGACTGAAGTGACTTTACACACATGCAACGCATGTAGTATCAAGGTACCAACACGTTAACATTTGGCATTATTAGGAAAAGTAGAAAACTCTAGTGAAGTCGCTCAATCGTGTCCAATTCTTTGAGACCCCATGGACTCATGGAGCCTGCCAGGCTCCTCTGTCCAAGGGATTTTCCAGGCAAGAGTACTGGAGTGGGGTGCCATTTCCTTCTCCACTAGTGAATAGGAAAGGGTGATAAATCGCTCAAGATGCTTACATCTTATTGATTACAACAGAGTTCAAGCTGATCCCAAGCAATGAAAGTCTGGGGAAGGTACGCATTTTTCTCTAGGAACATTGCTAACAAACAGAATATTGGGATTCTGGTAAGGATGAAGAAGTAAATCTACTTGTGGACAATGAACAGTACCTGCCATATCCTTAAATATTAAAGGGCTCCTGAAACACTGTGGCATGCTATGCAGTCAATGAGATTTATTAGCCAACATCTTTATCATTAACATTATCCCAGAATCTGGTGCTTGGTTCTGGTTTGCTGTAATAACAGATAAGGAAGTTCATCTTGTCTTTGGATTTCAAAGTCTGGTGAAATGGAAGAGAGAGAGGAACATTTATAAAGGAGCTTTGGAATGATTATCTTTACACTCCATTTTAGTTAAGGAAGCAATAGCCTCTGTGAAAATCCCTTCCACATGGCCTTAACTAAAAACTGACCAGTATAATATATTTCTCTCTCTTGTGGTTGCTCCTTAGTCTCCCTCATCTAAAACATTTTGAATTTAGAGATGGGAGCAGCATTCTCTTCACAACCACACCCATGCAAAAATAGACTCTTGTCTTTGCTCTTAATCTCAAACAGAGCCCTCAATCCAGGAAACAGTCCAGGAAAGAGAGATTTCCATTCTGAACTGTACTTATGAGAAGAGTGCATTTGACTACTTCCCACGGACTTCCCTGGTGGCTCAGACAGTAAAGCATCTGCCTACAATTCGGGAGACCCAGGTTCAGTCCCTGGGTCAGGAAGATCCCCTGGAGAAAGAAATGGCAACCCACTCCAGTATTCTTGCCTGGAGAATCCCATGGACAGAGGTGCCTGATGGGCTATATTCCATGAGGTCACAAAGAATTGGACACGACTGAGCACACAAGGAATATTAAAGGAATGGTATCAGCAGCACCCTGGTTAAGGCCCTGCACTCTTGATAACCATATGTTTGGTTGTGAATAAAAAGGAAGACTCACAGTTTCCCTCAATAAGATTGTCAAACAGCCTTCACTGCACATCACAACTTCCCAGCCTGGGGACTCAGCCACCTACTTCTGGGCAGAAATATACTCACAGACACACACACACATCAGGTTGTGTACAACAAGTTTTAATATATTTAAGAAAATTTAAATTATATAGAATTTATTCTTTGATCAAAAGTGGAATTGACTTGAAAAATCAATAGCAAAATGATATCTTTAGAAATGCCCAAATATTTGAAATTGAGGCCTTAAAATTTAGACTAACTCATAGGTTAAAGAAATAATTACTTGGCTATTAGAAAAAATTGTGAAAGAAAATATAGTGAGAACATATACATATAAATGTTATGAGATACAGCTAATATACATAGGTAGAATTCCTCTTTAAATACCTATACTACTAAAGAAAAAGGCTGCAAAACAATTATCTAAACTTTCAGCAAAAAAGATAGAAAAAGAAGAACAAATTACAACTAATATAAACTGAAATAAGAAAATAATAAAAATGTCAAATTGGTAAAACATAAATAAAATAATAGAAATAACCATGAGATACAAAGTTAATTTTGCTAAAAAGATTAATAAACTATATTCCTAGGTAGAATTATCATGGTGAAAAAAAGAGAAAACACAAATTAGAAATATAAAGAATGAAAAAGTAAACAATAGATGCTACAGTGTTAAAAGGATAGAGTCCCTCTGCTGTCCACCTGAAACTATCACAACATTGCTAAGTGGCTCTACTCCAATACAAGACAAAAAGTTCAATAAAAAGAGATAATAAAAAAATCATTAACAGGATAATGCTACTGTTCATCCCAAGTGGGGATATGAGAAAGTGGGGAAATCTGATTTTTTTGGCAAAGGTGCAATGACTATTCAATGGAGAAATGATAGTCTTATGAGCAAATGATTTAGGGACAATTGGATATTCCTAGGCAAATAACTGAATCTTGGCCTAAATTTCACACCTTATACAAAAATTTGAGGAAAATCACAAAATGGACCATACATCCAAGTGTAAAATCTAAAACTATAAATCTTTTTGAAAAAAAAAATCTTCAGGACCAAGTGTTGGACAAAATGATTTTTGTCATGACATCAAAGCATAATCCATAAAAAATAAAATATTTCATCAAGAGTAAAAATGCTTGCTCTGTGAAAGATACTATTAAGAGAATGAAAAAGACAAACCACAGAATGGCAGGAAATATTTTCACAATGTATTTTCATCAAAGGATGGTATTTAGAATACAATGATTGTCTAAACTCAGCAGGAAGAAAAGAAGTAGTCCAAATGGAAAATGGTTCACCCAGACATTTTGTGGAAGAGCCATGTGTTAGGGAAATAAGCATGTAAACAGATGTTCAACATCATTAACCATCAGGGAAATGCAAATTAAAACCACAATGAAATACCACTCCACATCTTTCTTAATGGCTAAAATGAAAAATAATGATGATACCAAGTTCTGGCAATAATGTAGAGAAATTGGATCACTCATACATTGCTGGTAGGTAAATGGAACAGTCATTCTGGAAGACAGCTTAGCAGTTCCACATAAACTTAAATATTCACTCACCTTACAATTCAGCAATCACACTCCTTTATGGGCATTTATAATGGAATGATGAAAAACTTATGCTCACACAAAATTTGTACTTGAATATTCATGGAAACTATATATGTGATGGCCAAAAACTGGAACCCAGCCAAACGTTCTTCATTGTGTGAATAGATAAATATGCTGTGGTACACCCATTCAGTACAATATTATTCATAGATCTATCTCAACTTCGATAAGGTTAAGTCTAAATAAACCATTTTAAGTTGAAAATGTTGTAAGTGGAAAAGGCATATAATATACTTAACCTACTGTGCATCAGAGTTTTGCCTGGCCTAATCTTAAAGGTGTTGTACTGAAAGTGAAAAACAGAATGGCTGTATGGGTACAGAATGGTTGTAAGTGGATCAGTTGTTTACCCTCAAGATCCCAGGGTTGACTGAGAGCTCAGCTTGCTGTTGCTGCCCAGCATCACTAGAGAAGGTCATACAGCATGTTGCTAGCATGGGAAAAGATAAAAATTAAAAATGCAAAGTATGGTTTCTAGTGAGTGCATATGTAGGTTTCTCACTACTGTACCGTGAAAAACCCTAAGTTGATTCATCACAAGTTGGGGACAGTCTGTAGTGATTAAAAGAAACTTACTATTGATTCATGCAACAGCCTAGATGGATCTCAATGCTGAGTGAAAAAAAGGTATCTCAGAAGACTACATGATACATGCTTACACACCATATTATTACAATTGCATGCATAATGTATGAATTTACTTATACAGCATTCTCAAAAGGACAAAATATAGAGATGAAAAGATCAGTAGTTGCTAGAGGTCATCATGAGTTGCAGGGTGGAGGCAGTGTGAAAGTGGTTTGCTCTAGGGAGATGGAACAATTCTGCATCATGATTTTAGTGATGGTACAAAAACCTGTACCAGTGATAAAATTTCAGAGCTATGCATAAAAAAGAGTGCATATAAAGCTAATATATCAGATTATCATCTGTATTTTAGTAATACTTTATCAATATCAATTTTCTAGTATATATATAATATCTATAATTATATATGCTACAATACAATACCATGCTGCTGCCCAGTTGCTGTGGACATTCGTGATCTCTTCTACTTAAATACAAGTAGGTTTGGTAATGCAAACCATATATCAGCTGCCTGTCAACACTCAGAGGTGAAATGGGACAGAGGAGATGTCTCAACTAAACGTGCACTCTCCTCCATGCATCAGTCATTAACAACACCACTCAAGCAACTTAAAAGCAAGGAGTTGGCACTGTTTTAGAGACCTTGTCTGTACTTTCTTTTTTTTTTTTTTTTTTTGCCTTTGGTTCTTTTATATTAATTCATCCATTAAAATGGTAAAACCAAATGGAAAGTTGACAGCTACATTCAAATGAACAGGTAACAGTTTACAAAATTTCAGTCATTGCCTTCTGTGCTGTAGAGGTATAGTGTGTGCTTGCAGTCTGTAGATACCAAGTTTTGTTGGAGTGCATTATAGTATTATGGCACAGAAAGAACTGACATGCTTATCTTAATTTTACTTAACAAAAAGAAAAAAGAACAAGCAACTAACTAGTGAGACTGAACACTTTGGGCCAGTGAGACAAAAAAAAATAACATGAGGACAATTCTAAGACACATGATCTAATAAGTACAATTCTACTTGTGGAAGGAACGGGACTGAATATCCTGATCCTCCTTAAAGTCTGATAAATAAGATTCAATATCAAGTTTCAAAAGAATAATTATTTTATTCTTGTTATAAATTCATACAAACATAAAAAAAGAGAATAGACTCTGAAAGTTAGAAGGACTGATATTTTATCATTTGATGTCAAAATAATTTTATGTATTGAAAAAACCAAGTAGAGCCCTAAAACCTATAAAAAATATGTTAAAAATTTTGGATAAGACTGCCTTTCACCAAGATGGGAAAATATGTGAGTTTTTAAATAGAGTATTTAGATTTTGGATGGAGAAATGTAAGTATAGGCTAAATGAATGACTAATAAATAAGTAGATTATAAGAAGGGTTCATTGCTTATACTAAATCTTATTTTAGGTCTGCTCATTTTGTTACAAACAGCATTATTTTGTTCTTTTTCATGGCTGAGCAATTTCATTGTGGGGTTTCCCCAGTGGCTCTGTGGTAAAGAATCCACCTGCCAAGCAGGACACATGGGTTCGATTCCTGGCTCAGGAAGATCCCTGGAAAAGGAAATGGCACCCCACTCCAGTATCTTGCCTGGGAAATCCCATGGAAAGAGGAGCCTAGCAGGATACAGTCCATGGATCCCAAAGAGTCAGACACTACTTAGTGACTAAAGAACAACAATTGTACATAAGTAACACATTTTATTCATTCCTCTGTCATTTGAAAAGACCCTGATGCTGGGAAAGATTGAGGGCAGGAGGAGAAGGGGACAACAGAGGATGAGACATTGGCATTCAATTCAATGGACTTTGTCAGTTGGTGATGGACATTTGGCCTTTGGTTTGGGGTCTGTCGGACATGACTATAACTCAACTGTCAAAGCACATTTCATTTTGCTGTAACCAAACACCAATAAAAATGTAAAACAAACAAACAAAAAAATCCTATATTAAATGGGATGGAAAAATTATTCTGTGGAATAATTATAAGTGAAAATCAACTTGTTTGTTCTTTAGTTCCACTCAGTTCAAACCTTTAAAATAATTGCTTTTGCAAAGCCCCCTTTCAGGCTCAGCCTAATTTAATTACCTGTGAAAAAAAAATAGACAAAGAAAGGTTTGTGGTGAGCTAGATTTTTTTTTTCCTGTCTGTGCACAGACCATGTCACCTATGAACATGACAAATCCCACTTCCTGTTTGAAGGAGTCACACAGGAACCAGATACTATGTATATGCGCTGCCAGGCACTCAGACACTGAACTCTCAGCTTGAGGCAGAACTAGGCACATTTGTGCAGGGGAATCCATGCCTCATGCTGCTCTCCAGTCTGCCCTGGGTGTTCCTGGCCTTCATCTTCTCTGGTAGGTATTCTAAAAGAGAAGCAAACATCTTATGATTTCAGCTTGGATTTTTTTAGTCTAATTCCTATACTATTTTATTCACTGCTCCATCTCTGTTTTCTGATTTTCCCCACAGGATCCAGTGTAGCCCAGAGAGTTACTCAAGACCAGCCAGACATTTCCAGTCAAGTTGGGGAGGTAGTCACCCTGAGCTGTCAATATGAGACAACTCAGAGCAGTTACAACATTTTTTGGTATAAACAACTTCCCAGTGGAGAGATGATTTACCTTATTGGTCAGGGTTCTTCTAGCCAGAATGCAAGGGATGGCCGCTACTCTGTAAATTTTCAGAGATCACATAAATCCATCAGCCTCACCATTTCAGACTTACAGCTGGAAGACTCTGCAAAGTACTTCTGTGCTCTCTGGGAACTCACAGTGCTTGAAGTAATAGGAAAAGCTGAACAAAAACCCCAGAGCTTAATAAGAGAGAGCCCCCTGCTGTGGGACCCAGGCTGAAATACACACCTGCAGACCCCAGACAAGAAATGGTAGTCCTGTGGTTGCTTCATCTGTGGTCTGGATCAGAAGATTTAATTCTAAATAAAAGCTCCTTCTATGTCATTTGGAAGCAGGTGCCCAGAGTAACTTTCTACTGATACATTCTCCTCCTGAATTTTTGACTTTAAATCAGCCACACAGAACATGTGTAAAGTTGTCTAAATTTGAAAACTTGTCCCATAAAAATATAGAATGGCAGTTTCACCTAAAGAGGCTCACATCACAAATCTGGATCTAGAAGCTGAAATTGTCATGAAAATCATTTCCTTAGTCCTTTCCCCTCAGATTTTGTGTTGGGGCACAATCAGAGGAAAACCACCAGTGATGTAGAGTAAGAGATAAATTATAAGGATTAGAACACAGGCAACAGGTAGAGCTGGTGGAAGAGTTCATAAAAACTGTTATATTTGTATTTGTGTTGAGTTGAATTCACTGTAAGTCAACTAGAGTAACATTTGTGAAGGAAAGTTGGATGTGGACAAAAGCATGGACAAACTGTGACATGTATGGAAATGTATGAGGACAATGGAACCCACAAGACACTCTAAAACTTGTCTGTCTCTTACCTCCTTCAGTCTCACAGTAGTGGGTGACCTTCAGGAGAAGTGGATGTCATTTGCCATCATGCTACATGCATACTTGGTCTAATACAAAGAGAACATGAGTAAGATATCTGGTGGAAGGTCGAGGGGTTTTAAGTCAACAATAAGTTGAACTATCAGAGCAGCAGCAACAGTATGTATTGCCATAGTGCCTGGAGCCCTGCACCAACCTGAGGAACATAGAAACATGCTACTTCATCAAAAGTACCTTCCAAAACTTACACAAATCTCTTTCATGGCCAACCCTAACCCAGAACAATAGAGGGAAGCAAATCCTGGGAAATAGATTTTCAGATTGTTAAGTTGAGACAGTACAAACCTACCATAACAGCTTAACTAGTTAACTTCCTCCTTGTTAACTAGGCATTCATCAGTACCTCTTTGAACATCACAGCTTTCTAATAAGGACCACAGGAAAACTATGCTTCCTGTTAATATGATGCAATTATTCTTCATTCAACCAAAACAAGCTGTCTCCTTCAAAGAGAATACCAAGTTCATTTATCCGTTTAAGATTCTTTCCTCTTCTAGCTAAATCACACTCTCCCACTGAATCCTGTATCTTAACTACTGAGATACAATGAGATAAAGATTAATTTGTAGTGGCATATTTTATGTTATGATAGGCAGACAAACAGGAGAGGGAAGTTAAAAATGGTTAATGTATACATAAATACATTCATATAAAATGAAAATAATTTTATAACTACTATAGCTTTTGTTACTGCAAATGACCACATGATTGTAACTAGGATTTATAACTATCTCAATCCATTACCCATTCCATAAGCTCTTTATCATAGCAAGAACCTCCATCCACTATTGTACTTGACTTCCTATAAAGCAAGCTGCTTATTCAGGAGCATTGCTATGTGGAAAGTCATAAAGATGAATAAGAAGTTCTGCAAGTTGACCAGTATGGTTTTAGCAGAAGTTTGCAAGGCACTGAAGACAAATCCAAGGGTCTATTTTAGTGGGAAAAAATCTTGCTAATACTCATGGGAAATTGATGCATTGTATTCTGGGAAATATCATTAAGAGTGATACCTGACTATCATCACAAGCAACAGCAGTCACAAAAGGAAATCATTTCTAAATTTTCTAAAGAAAACAAACAAATAAAACTTGCAAGGGAGATTTTTATGAGCATGAAAGTATATTTTTAAATTGCTTTTTTTTTTGTCATTCTTGAAAATCACTGCTAAGAGAGTGGAAAGTCAATGCCAGTGTGGAAGGCAATATATGAAAAAGACATTTTTGAAAAAGGAATCAAATGCAGAATATATTAAAAGCTCATAAATCAATAAAAAGAGAAAACTTAACCAGAGTGGCAAAATCTTAGAGATCCAAATCAAAAATATTATATCCAATAGGTAGTAAACATGCAAGATGACCTTGATTTTACTGTTTTTAGGAAAGCCAAAATCAAACCTCACCTCTTGCATCTATGTCCTTTCAGCAACCTGGGTGGATCAATGTATCAATGTAGCTAGTTGTATATGATATCAAAATAAAACTCCTAGAGGAGAACATAGGCAAAACACTCTCCGACATACATCACAGCAGGATCCTCTATGACCCACCTCCCAGAATATTGGAAATAAAAGCAAAAATAAACAAATGGGACCTAATTAACCTTAAAATTGCACATCAAAGGAAACTATTAGCAAGGTGAAAAGACAGCCTTCAGAATGGGAGAAAATAATAGCAAATGAAGCAACCGACAAACAACTAATCTCAAAAATATACAAGCAACTCCTACAGCTCAACTCCAGAAAAATAAACCACCCAATCAAAAAAATGGGCCAAAGAACTAAATAGACATTTCTCCAAAGAAGACATACAGATGGCTAACAAACACATGAAAAGATGCTCAACATCACTCATTATCAGAGAAATGCAAATCAAAACCACTATGAGGTACCATTTCACACCAGTCAGAATGGCTGCCTTGATCCAAAAGTCTACAAATAATAAATGCTGGAGAGGGTGTGGAGAAAGGGAACCCTCTTACACTGTTGGTGGGAATGCAAACTAGTACAGCCACTATGGAGAACAGTGTGGAGATTCCTTAAAAAACTGGAAATAGAACTGCCTTATGATCCAGCAATCCCACTGCTGGCATACACACTACACTGAGGAAACCAGAAGGAAAAGAGACACGTGTACCCCAATGTTCATCGCAGCACTGTTTATAATAGCCAAGACATGGAAGCAACCTAGATGTCCATCAGCAGATGAATGGATAAGAAAGCTATGGTACATATATACAATGGAGTATTACTCAGCCATTAAAAAGAATACATTTGAATCAGTTCTAATGAGGTGGATTAAACAAGCCTATTATACAGAGTGAAGTAAGCCAGAAGGAAAAACATAAATACAGTATACTAACGCATATATATGGAATTTAGAAAGATGGTAACAATAACCCAGTGTAAGACAGCAAAAGAGACACTGATGTATAGAACAGTCTTATGGACTCTGTGGGAGAGAGAGAGAGGTGGGAAGATTTGGGAGAATGGCAATGAAACTAAAATATCATGTAGGAAATGAGTTGCCAGTCCAGGTTCCACGATGCTGGATGCTTGGGGCTGGTGCACTGGGACGGCCCAGAGGGATGGTATGGGGAGGGAGGAGGGAGGAGGGTCGGGATGGGGAACACATGTATACCTGTGGCGGATTCATTTTGATATTTGGCAAAACTAATACAATTATGTAAAGTTTAAAAATAAAATAAAATTAGAAAAAAAAAAAAAAAAAAAAAAGGATAAAGGAAAAATAATGACTGTCTCCAGGAAAATAAGAGATTAAGTAAATGTCCTAGAAGCTTCCATCCCTGAACTGATATTGTGGCGGGGATGGGGATGAAAGCAGATCACAGATCTGGACACTGAAGGAAAGGCAGGTTTTAGCAGACTATAGAAAGTTGATATTTACTGAACTTACTATATGTCAGGAACTGTAGAATGCATTTCCGATTCATTACCTAATCTAAATATCAAAACCCTATGAGACAGGTTTTATTGTTCCAATGCTTGTAATCTTTGGGAAATGAGACATACATAACTTTCCTAACTGTGAAAAACGTCTCAAACTTTTATTGTCTTCTAGAGTGTACCATTTAGAGGGCTCCTTGGAGAAGATTTGGGTATGAGGAATCACTTGACCCAGAACAGGATGAATGGATGTTTCAGTGATGGTGACACTATGGTAAAAATGGAACCTAAAGAAATCTATGAAGAATGGTTCTATTAAAATCTGCAATACCTTCTAGAATTAACACCAAAAAAAGATACTCTTTTCATCACAGGGGATTAGAATGCAAACTCAGGAAACAATGCAAACTTAGGCAAGTTTGAACTTGGACTACAAAATGAGGCAGGGCAAAGGCTGATACAGTTTTGCCAAGAAAACACATTGGTAATAGCAAATACCCTCTTCCAACAACACAAGAGACCATCTACACTTGAATATTACCAGATGGTTAATACAGAAATAAGATTGGTTATATTCTTTGCAGCCAAGGATGGAGAAACTCTTTCAGTTCAGTTCAGTCACTCAGTCATGTCCAACTCTTTGCAAACCCATGAACTGCAGCATGCCAGGCCTTCCTGTCCATCACCAACTACTGGAGTCCACCCAAACCCATGTCCATTGAGTCAGTGATGCCATCCAACCATCTCATGCTCTGTCAGCCCCTTCTCCTCCTGCCCTCAATCTTTCCCAGCATCAGGGTCTTTTCAAATGAGTCAGCTCTTCGCATCAGGTGGCCAAAGTATTGGAGTTTCAGCTTCAACATCAGTCCTTCCAGTGAACACCCAGATTGATCCCCTTTAGAATGGACTGGTTGGATCTCCTTGCAGTCCAAGGGACTCTCAAGAGTCTTCTCCAACACCACAGTTCAAAAGCATCAATTCTTCGGCACTCAGCTTTCTTTATAGTCCAACACTCACATCCATACCTGACCACTGGGAAAACCATAGCCTTGACTAGACGGACCTTTGTTGGCAAAGTAATGTCTGTGCTTTTGAATATGCTATCTAGGTTGGTCATAACTTTCCTTCCAAGGAGTAAGTGTCTTTTAATTTCGTGGCTGCAATCACCATCTGCAGTGATTTTGGAGCCCATAAAAATAAAGTCAGCCACTGTTTCCCAATCTATTTGCCATGAAGTGATGGGACAGGATGCCATGATCTTAGTTTTCTGAAAGTTGAGCTTTAAGCCAACTTTTTCACTCTCCTCTTTCACTTTCATCAAGAACCTCTTTAGTTCTTCTTCACTTTCTGCCATAAGCGTGGTATCATCTGCATATCTGAGGTTATTGATATTTCTCCCGGCAATCTTGATTCCAGCTTGTGTTTCATCCAGCCCAGCATTTCACATGATGTACTCTGCATATTAGTTAAATAAGCAGGGTGACAATATCCAGCCTTGACGTACTCCTTTTCCTATTTGGAACCAGTCTGTTGTTCCATGTCCAGTTCTAACTGTTGCTTCCTGACCTGCAGACAGATTTCTCAAGAGGCAGGTTAGGTGGTATGGTGTTCCCATCTCTTTCAGAATTTTCCACAGTTTATTGTGATCCACACAGTCAAAGGCTTTGGCATAGTCAATAAAGCAGAAATAGATGTTTTTCTGGAACTCTCTTGCTTTTTCAATGATCCAGCAGATGTTGCAGTTTGATCTCTGGTTCCTCTGCTTTTTCTAAAGCCAGCTTGAACATCTGGAAGTTCATGGTTCACGTATTGCTGAAGCCTGGCTTGGACAATTTTAAGCATCACTTTACTAGCGTGTGAGTTGAGCCTTTACAGTCAGCAAAAACAAGATCTGGAGCTGACTGTGGTCAGATCATGGGCTCCTTATTTTAAAGTTCAGGTTTAAATTGAAGAAAGGCTGGAGAACCACTAGGCCATTCAGATACGACCTAAATCAAATCCCTTAATTTAAATAATTTAAACAGTATTCAACATAACATTTTCTTTAAATTCAATAAATCCATTGGCTCATTCAGCAAACAGATAATTCTTGAGTGTCTAGTCTATACCAACCTCTCTTATAAACATTTGAATTATATGGGCTTTTGAGTAAATTTTAAATATGGTAATGTTGGATACAAATGAAAACTAAAGAGATCAAGAAGTGAGAATCATATGACTGCAATAAAGCAGTCAAAGATAGTTAAAACCTTCTATAGAGTGTTTAGGACCAAGAAAATACAGATGAGTACAGAGGTATTACATGTAAGATGTGCGTGCTGTGTGGTAAGTTGCTTCAGTCATGTCTGACCCTGTGAATGCATGGTCTATAGCCCAGCAGGCTCCCTTGTTGAAAGGATTCTCCAGGCACAAATATTGGAGTGGGTTGCCATGCCCTTCTCCAGGGATCTTCTTAATTCAGGGATTGAAACTGTGTCTCTTAAGTCTCCTGCATTGGTAGGTGAGTTCTTTTTAGAGTTACCTGAAGTGAAAGTGAAAGCGGCTCAGTCATGTCTGACTCTTTGTGAACCCATGGACCTTAGTCCATGGAATTCTCCAGGGCAGAATACTGGAGTGGGTAGCCTATCCCTTCTCCAGTGTATCTTCCCAATCCAGGAATCAAACCAGGGTCTCCTACATTGCAGGTGGGATTTACCAACTGAACCATCAGGGAGTTACCTGAGAAGCCTATTTACCTTCAAACCTGAGGAACTTTTCAAATAGTTGCTTGTTGACTTTGGGTCTGGGTTTAGCTCTCCAGTTCTTTTATTCAGTCACAAGAGGGGGCTGCTTCATCTGAAAACTGTTTCTGGGAGAAGGGAAGGGAAATTTGTTTTCCATTGATGTGCCAAAAAAAGGAAAAATGACATGCTTTCATCTTCTTTAGACAACTTGTGCTTTATTATCCCTTGTTCAATGTGTGTGGTCAAGGATTCAGGGGATCTTAGCCCAATAGCCTAAGCCCTTTCCATGTACCGCCCTAAACACTGCTTTCCCATTTCCCTGCTCTGATTATCCCTTCACCTTTCTATTCCTTAAAATCTTTTTCCCCGCCTCCCAGTTTTTTTTTTTTTTTTTTTTTTTACCACTCACACTCATCTCCACCTGAACCCCACTTGGTTTGCCTTTCTTTCTGTCTATTCCTCTGCCTTAGCATCCTTGCTGCACAACAGCCACAAGCATTGGCATAGGGGACATGAGGATTATGGACCACTGTTCAAGGAGGATGAGGTGAACACCATCTATGTCAATCAGTTAGTATATTAAGAACAGATGCATGAAAAATGTCTATCTAGATGGTGATCAGATGCATGATTCCAAGAACACTTACAAGAGCTCTGAGTTCCAGGATGTGTAGCTTTTAGTCTCAATGTTAATCTTTCCATCTCCCAGACTACATCCTACTTTTGAACCTCCCAAAGATTTTCTGAAACGTGGATGGGAATTTTCATCATCTTACAACACAGAGCTCAGTGCATTTTTCTGGGATTAAATACTGCATTCCACAAGCTTCTTGGAGCATCAGCCAGTTTCTTAAGAAACAAATGATAGACCAATGGTTGGGCATAGACACATCACTGTGATTGGTGTTCCTTTGCCAGAACCAGACATTATACTTCATAGATGATTGCACAGTGAGCTGGGAATGTTTCACCATCTTTTGGGGACATGACTAAAACCGGGGAGGAAGACCTAGATAAGGAAATGCTTGATCATTGGCTGAGAAGGTCCTGGCAACAACACAGTGGTATCTGCACTCGTTGTAAGTCTTTACTAAAAGCTGTTGCCTCTGTTCTCTGGAACCTCCTTAAGCCAAGGATCAGACACAAGCCTGAGCTCTGAGCCCATGGTCCTAGCTTGTCCTCGAAGTCTGAGGCTGGTGACTGGAGTAACTGTGTTTCTGACCTTGGGTGAGTGTTCTCTGTCTACAAGGGATGACTTGAGGGCAAAGAGCCACAAAGTTATTTGCTCTCTACTCCTCTCCCTGTGCTTTATTCAGCATTATAATGATGGAACTGAGAAATTATCTGTGGATTTGCTAAAGAGGACAGATTTCTACATGACAGGTTAAATCATGGCCATGATTCGGGACGAGTCCTTAGCAGTAAGCAGGTTGTAGGAAATCTCTGTGTCTATTGAGCCAACCACCCATGGAACAAAGCCTATGGATCTCTGATTCTTGCCACATCTTCGGTCTCTATAATTTTGTTGTTGTTCAGTCACTAAGTTGTATACAACTTTTTACATACATGGATGGCAGTATGCCAGGCTCCTCTGTCCTCTACTATCTCCTGGAGTATGTTCAAATTCATGTCCACTGAGACAGTAATGCTGTTTAACCATCTCATCCTCTACCGCCCCCTTCTCCTTTTGCCTTCTATCTTTCCCAGAATCAGGATATTTTTCAAAGAGTCGGGTCTTGTCATCAAGTGAACAAAGTATTGGAGCTTCAGTTTCAGCATCAGTCCTTCCAATGAATATTTAGGGTTCATTTCTTTTAGTATGACTGGTTTGATCTCCTTGCAGTCATGTAATGAACATCAATTATATTTTTGCAAGACATAAATAGAAACACTGGAGTAGGGGTTAGGGCCAGACAGTTGTGGGAGGGTTATGACTTTGATCCATACAATTACACTGATTTGTGCTCTGGAGTTAATTTGATTTCTTAACCCCATAGGGACTGTGATTGCTGCTAAGACCACCCAGCCCAGCTCCATGGATTGTGCTGAAGGAGAAGATGTAAACCTGCCTTGTAATAACTATACCATTGGTGGAAATGACTATATACATTCATATCAGCAAAATACCAATCAGAGTCCACAGTATGTCATTCATGGCTTATGAAGCACCGTGAACAGCAGCATGGCCTCTCTGAACACAGCTTCCGACAGAAAGTGCAGCACCTTGGTCCTGCCCCAGGTCACCCTGAGAGACACTGCTGTGTACTACTGCGTCCTGAGAGAGGCACACTGGGACAGACGGGGCTGCACCTGTGCAGTGTTTCTCTGGTGAGAAGAAGGGGGGACACAGTGGGGAGCAGTCACGAGAGCAAATCTAGAGTCATCTGGAAGGAGAGTCAGAGAGCAGTAAGAGATGAGGAAAATGAAGGGAAGGAAAAGGGGAGAAGATGCATAAAAAAAAAGATAAAAGGAGGACAAGGAAGTGGTGCTTCATTGGTTGATGTGGCTGAGAAGAATTATATGGCTGCTAAGAATCCTAATTGCAACACAGAAATAAAGTGAGAAGCACTAACAATTTGTCATGGTTCTTCCTTGTATCAATAAAATGTTGGTTCCAGTGTGTTAGTCTCAACCTAAAAGTGAGAAAAGTACAAATAATTCTCCTGTTCCAAAGGCTTCTTTTATGTGCAGCCTCAAGAACTGTAGCCTGCCAGGCTCCTCTGTCCAAGGGATTTTTCAGGCAAGAATACTGGAGTGGGTTGCCATTTCCTCCTCCATGGGATCATCCTGACCCAGGGATCACACCTGGTCTTTTTTGTCTCCAGCACTGCAGGCAGATTATTTACCACTGTGCCACCTGGGAAGAGGTCCAGTTCATTCTTTACAATGCCCATATAGTACTCTGAGACATTCTGTCATTAATTGCCTTTCCATTAATAAATAATTGTTTCCATTGCTGTGGTATCATAAAGAGTGTTGTCTTTATATATCTTTGTAATTCATTTTTGTATCTACGGGGACATCTCTATTATAATGTAATGTCTGAAACTAGAATGGCTATTCACAAAACAAGGAGCTTTTAAAATTTTTTTGAGAAAGTGACATCTTGCCATTCATGTGGTATAAACAATTATATTTCAGCTAACAGGGAAAAGGTGCACTTTGCATCCTCTAAAAATTGAGAAATGCCAGTATTTTTCATAAAATCTGAATAAACTTTATTGATAGTCATTTTACTGGTCCCACAGAGTTCCAAAGAATAGCAAAGAGAGATAAGAAAGACTTCCTCAGCAATCAATGCACAGAAATAGAGGAAAACAATAGAATGGGAGAGACTAGAAATCTCTTCAAGAAAATTAGAGATACCAAGGGAACATTTCATGCAAAGATGAGCACAATAAAGGACAGAATGGTATGGATCTAACAGAAGCAGAAGATGTAAAGAAGAGGTGGGAAGAATACACAGAAGAACTATATAAGAAATGATCTTCGTGACACAGACAAGCATGATAGTGGAATCACTCAACTAGAGCCTGACATCCTCAAATGCGAAGTCAAGTGGGCCTTAGGAAGCATCACTACGAACAAACTTGGTGGAGGTGATGGAATTCCAGTTGAGCTATTTCAAATCCTAAAAGATTATGCTGGGAAAGTGCTGCATTCAATATGCCAGCAAATTTGGAAAACTCAGCAGTGGCCACAGGACTGGAAAAGGTCAGTTTTCATTCCAATCCTAAAGAGAGGCAATGCCAAAGAATGTTCAAACTACTGCACAATTGCACTCATCTCACATGCTAGCAAAGTAATGCTCAAAATTCTCCAAGCCAGGCTTCAACAGTACGTGAACCATGAACTTCCAGATGTTCAAGCTGGTTTTAGAAAAGGCAGAGGAACCAGAGATCAAATTGCCAACATCCACTGGATCATGGAAAAAGGAAGAGACTTCCAGAAAAACATCTACTTCTGCTTTATTGACAATGCCAAAGCCTTTGACTGTGTGGATCACAACAAATTGTGGGAAATTCTGAAAGAGATGGGAATATCAGACCACCTGACCTCCCTCCTGAGGAACCTGTATGCAGGTCAAGAAGCAACAGAACTAGACATGGAACTGGACATGGACTGATTCAAATCGGGAAAGGAGCATGTCAAGGCTGTATATTGTCACCCTGCTTATTTAGCTTATATGCAGAGTACATTATGCGAAATGACGGGCTAAATGAAGCACAAACTAGAATCAAGATTGCTGGGAGAAATATCAATAACCTCACATATGCAGATGACACCACCCTATGGCAGAAAGTAAAGAAGAACTAAAGAGCCTCTTGATGAAAGTGAAAGAGGAGAATAAAAAGTTGGCTTAAAACAGCATTCAGAAAACTAAGACCATGGCATCCAGTCCCATCACTTCATGGCATATAGATGGGGAAATAGTAGAAACAGTGACAGACTTTATTTTCTTGGGCTTCAAAATCACTGCAGATGGTGACTGCAGCCATGAAATTAAAAGACACTTTCTCCTTGGAAGAAAAGCTATGACCAACCTAGACAGCATACTAAAAAGTAGAGACATTACATTTCCCACAAAGGTCCGTCTAGTCAACGTGATAGTTTTTCCAGTGGTCATCTGTGGGTGTGACAGTTGGACTATACAGAAAGCTGAGCGTCGAAGAATTGATGTTTTTGAACTGTGGTGCTTGAGAAGACTCTTGAGAGTCCCTTGGACTGCAAGGAGATCCAACCAGTCAGTCCTAAAGGAAATCAGTCCTGAATATTCATTGAAGGACTGATGCTGAAACTGAAGCTCCAATACTTTGGCCACCTGATGGGAAGAACTGATTCAGTGGAAAAGACCCTGATGCTGGGAAAGATTGAAGGTGGGAGGAGAAGGGGATGACAGAGGATGAGATGGTTTGATGGCATCACCGACTCTATGGACATGAGTTTGAGTAAGTTCCAGGGGTTGGTGATGGACAGGAAAGCCTGGCCTGCTGCAGTCCATGGGGTCACAGAGTCAGACACTACTGAGTGACTGAACTGAACATTCATACAATAAAATATAATTTATAGATCTATTTCAACTTGCAATAGGGTTAAGTCTAAATAAACCATTTTAAGTTGAAAATATCAGTAAGTGGGAAATGCATTTAATATACTTACCCTACTGTGAGTCAGAGCCTCGCCTGGCCTACCTTAAAGGTATTATACTGAAAGTGAAACACATAACGGTTGTACGGGAACAGAATGGCTGTAAGTGGATCAGTTGTTTACCTTCCTGTTCCTGGGTCTGACTGAGAGCTTAGCTCACAGTTGCTACCAAGAACCATCAGAGGATGTAATACAGCATGTTGCTAGCATGGGGAAAGATCAAAATTCAAAAATCAAAGTATGGTTTCTAGTGAATGCATACATAGCTTTCTCTAAACCAGAAAGTCAAAAATCCTAAGTTGATTCATCATAAGTTAGACACAGTCTCTTGTGATTAAAAGAAACCGAGTATTGATACACTCAATAGCCTAGATGGATCTCAATGCTGAGTGAAAAAAAAGTCAGTCTCAGAAGACTACATGGTAGATGATTACACTTAACATATTTTTATGATTGTATACATACTGTATGAGTTTACTTATATAGAGTTCTCATAAAGACAAAATATAGAGATGAAAAGATCAGCATCTGCTAGGGGTCATCACCAGTTGCAGGGATGGGGAGGGTGTGAAAATGGTTATCTTTAGAGAGATGGAACAATTCTGTATCATGATTTTAGTGGTGGTACAAAAACCTACACCTGTGACAAAATTTCACAGAGCTATGCATAAAAAAGAGTGCATATAAAGCTGAGGTATCAGGTTATCATTTGTATTTTAACAATATTTTAGAGCTCTAAAACCCAGAAAAAAATTTATCAAAAATTTTGGATAAGACTGCCTTTCTCCAAGACCAAAGTCTGTGAATTTTTAAATAGAGTATTTAGATTTTGGATGGAGAAATGTAAGCATAGGCTAAATGAATGACTAGTAAGTAAGTAGATTACAAGAAGGGTTCATAGCTTATACTACATCTTATTTTAGGTCTGTTCATGTTGCTGCAGATGGCATTATTTTGTTCTTTTTCATGGCTGAGTGCTTTCATTGTGGGTTTTTCCTGGTAGCTCTGTGGTAAAGAATCTGCTTGTCAAGCAGGAGATGTGGGTTCAATCCCTGGGTCAGGTATAGCCCCTGGGAGAAGGAAATGGCACCCCACTCCATTATTTTTGCTTGAGAAATTCCATGAACAAAGGAGCCTAATGGGCTAGAGTCCATGGGGTCACAGAGTCTGACAGGACTGGCAACTAAAGAGCAACAACAATTTCATTGTACATATGTGCCACATGTTTATCCATTCCTCTGTCCATGGACATTTCATTTTGCCATAACACAACACTGTAAATCAACCATACTCCAATAAAAATTTTTAAAACAAATCTTACTTTAGATGGGATGGCAAAATTTTTCTGTTGAATAATCATCAATGAATGTCAACTTGTTTGTTCTTCAATACCCCTCAGCTCAAATCTTTACTAATAACTGCTTTTGCAAAGTCGTCTTTCAGGCTCGAACTGAAGCAGGGTCTCCAGCATTGCAGGCAGATTCTTTACCAACTAAGTTATCAGGGAAACCCTTTTTTCAGACTCAGTGTAACTTAATTATGCTGAAAGAAAAATAGAAAAACTAAAGGTTTGTGGTGAATCACACTTTTTTTCCCCCATCTGTGCACAGACCACGCTACCTATGACCATGACAAACCCCACTTCCTGTTTGAAGGAGTCACACAGGAACAGGTACTATGAATGTGTGCTGCCAGGCACACAGAGATGCTGAACTCTCAGCTTGAGGCAGAAGTCAGCACATTTGTGCAGGGGATTCCATGCCTCATGCCGCTCTCCAGTCTGCTCTGTGTGTTCCTGGCCTTCACCTTCTCTGGTAGGGAGGCTTCCAAACGTGGGTGCCAGTGTTCAGGGTGAAGGGACTGCACACAGGTGCTGGTGTGCACACAGGGACTTGGGAGGAAAGGAGGACTGGGGAAAAGCAAGCGTCTTATGATTTCAGTTTGGTTTTTATTTTGGAGTCCTAAATGAGTCTAATTCCTACACTATTTTATTCACTGCTTCATCTCTGTTTTCTGATTTTTTCCACAGGATCTGGTGTGGCCCAGAAAGTTACTCACGACCAGCCGGATATATCCAGTCAAGTTGGGGAGTCAGCCACCATGAACTGTCAGTATGAGACAAGTTGGAACAGTTATAACATTTTTTGGTATAAACAGCTTCCCAGTGGAGAGATGATTTACCTTATTGGTCAGAATTCTTATAGCCCGAATGCAAGGGATGGCCGCTACTCCATAAATTTTCAGAGATCACGTAAAGCCATCAGCCTCATTATCTCAGCCTTAAAGCTGGAAGACTCTGCAAAGTACTTCTGTGCTCTCTGGGAACTCACAGTGGTTGAAGTGATAGGAAAAGCTGAACAAAAACTCCTGAGCTGGATAAGAGAGAAGACCCCCTCCCCACAACCCCACCCCCTCCCACCCCCGCTGCAGGACTACCGCCAAAATACACACCTGCAGACCCCAGACAAGAGATGATAGTCCTGTGCTTGTTTCATCTGTGGTCTGGATCAGAAGATTTAATACTAAAAGAAAGCTCCTTCCATGTCATTTGGAAGCAGGTGTCCAGGGTAACTTTCTACTGCTATATTCTCATCTTGAATTTTTGACTTTTAAGTCAACCATCCAGAGCATGTGTAAAGTTGTCTAAATTTGAAAACTTGCCCCATAAGAATATAAAATGGCAGTTTCACCTAAAGATCCTCACATCACAAATCTGGGTCTAGAAGCTGAAATTGTCATGAAAATAATTTCCTTAAGTCCTCTCCTCTCAGATTTTGTGTCGGGGCACAATTAGAGAAAGAGAACCACCAGTGATGTAGAGTAAGAGATAAGTTATAAGGATTAGAACACAGGCAACAGGTAGAGCTGGTGGAAGAGTCCATAAAAATGGTTATATTTGTATTTGGTGTTGAGTTTAATTCACTGTAAGTCAACTAGAGTAACATTTGTGAAGGAAAGTTGGATGTGGACATAAGCATGGAGAAACTGTGACATGTATGGAAGTGTATGAGGACAACGGAACCCACAAGACACACTAAAACTTGTCCGTCTCTTACCTCCTTCAGTCGCACAGTGGTGGGTGGCCTTCAGGAGAAGTGGATGCCATTTGCCATCATGCTACATGCATACTTGGTCCAATACAAAGAGAACATGAGTAAGAGATCTGATGGGAGGTAGAGGAGTTATGAGTCAATAATAAGTTGAACTATCAGATCATCAGCAACATTATGTATTGCCAGTCCCTGGAGCTCTGCACCAACCCGCAGAACATAAAAATATGGCTACTTCATCACAAGTACCTTCCAAAACTTACACAAATCTCTTTCATGGCCAAGCCTAACCCAGAACAAAAAAGGGAAGCAAATTCAAGGAAATAGATTTCCAGATAGTTAAGGTGAAACAGTACAAAGCTACCATAATACCTTAACTAGTTAACTTCTCTCCTTGTTAACTAAGTATTCATCAGTACCTCCTTGAACAACACTACTTTTTAATAAGGACAACAGGAAAATTATGCTTCCTGTTAACATGATGTAATTATTTCTTCAATCAACCAAAGCAACCTATCTCCCTCGAAGAGAATACCAAGTTCATTTATCCATTTAGGGGTGATGCTCTTTCCTCTGATAGCTGAATCAGAGGATCCATTGAATTCTTTAACTTGACTACTGAGATACAAAGAGATAAAAATTAACTTGCAGTAACACACTTTATGCTACTACAGGCAGGAAAACTGGAGATGGAAGTTAAAAATGTTTAATGTATACATACATATATTCATATAAAATGAAAGTAATTTCATAACTATTATATTTTTTGTTACTGCAAATGGCCACAAGGTCGTAACTGGTATTTATAACTACCTCCTGCATTACCTATTCTATAATCTCTGCTCATAGCAAGAATCTCCACTCACTGTTGTACTTCACTTCATATAAAACAAGCTCCTTATTCAGGAACAATGCTATATGGAAAGTAATAAAGATGAATCAGGAATTCTGCAAGTCCACCTCTGTGGTTTTGGCAGAAGTTTGCAAAGCATTGAAGACAAATCCAAGTGTCCATTTTAGTGAGTAAAACTCTTACTAATACTCAGGGGAAATTGATATGCTATATTCTGGGAAACATCATTAATAATGATACCTGACTTATCACAGGCAATAACAGTCACAAAAGGTAAGCATTTCTAAAGAAAACAAACACATAAAAGTTTCAAGAGCTTCTTATGAGCATGCAAGTATATTTTAAAATTGTTTTTGTTTGTTAAAAATCACTGCAAAGAGAGGGAAAAGTCAAGGCCGGACTGGAAGGCTATGTATGCAATACACAGTCCTGAAAAAGGACTCAAATGCAGGATATATTAAAAGCACATAAATCAATAAGAAGAGAAAATAGCTAATAAGAATAGCAAAATCTTGGAGATCCAAATCAGAAATATTATATCCAATAGGTAGTAAACATGCAATATGACCTTGATTTTACTGTTTTTACAGAAACCAAGATCAAACCTCATCTGTTCCATCCGTGTCCTTTCAGCCTGAGTGTATCAATGTAGCTAGATGTATATGACACCAAAAGGATAAGGAAAAATAATGACTGTCTCCAGGAAAGGAAGTGATTAAGTAAATATCCTGGAAGCTTCCATTACTGAACTGATGTGTGTGGGGGGGGGGAAAGTAGGTCACAGAAGTGGACTTTGAAGGAAAGGTATTCTTTAGTAGAATAAAGAAAGTTGATATTTATTGAGCTTACTATAATATAGTAAGGCATGGGATGAATTTACAATCCATTATCTAATTTAAGTGTTAAAACCCTATGAGACAGGTTTTATTGTTCCATTTCTTTTAATCTTTGAGAAGTGAGACATAACTTTTCTAACTGTGAAAAGTGTCCCAAACTTTTATTGTCTTCCAGAGTGTACCATCTTAGAGGGCTCCTTAAGAGAAAGTTTGGGTATGGAGAAGCACTTGGATCTAAGACAGGGTGGCTGGATGTCTCAGTGATGGTGACATTATACTAGTTTAAACTGGAAACTAAAGGCAACTAGGAAAGAAGATGGTAAACCTAGGTACAAATTGCCCCAGGATCAGTAGATGAGGAAATCATCCACTATCCAGTTAAGTGCTAAATGCTTTAGCAAGTTTGTTAGTTGTAGTGTGCCTGGAAAAACAAGAGGCTACAGAAAAGAAGAGATATCACTCCTTAAACACTCCAAGCATATTGTATATCAAGACCTGTGCCCCTTGCCTTTGCCCTCTCTGCTGTGACGCTATCCCTCAAAACATTTACATGGTGCACCTCTGAAAACTCAAATGTCACACCTTTGTGACTGCTTTATCTTAATGTTACTATTTGCATTCCCAGAGAATCAGGCTCCAGCGACTGCGTAGCAAGAATGAAAGCTGAAGCACTGCCACCTGGTGTCCTGCTAAATATTTTGTGATGCTTACCCTGGGCTCCTTGCCGCCCTCTAGTGATCATGGATTAAATTGCGGGCAAACCTAGTCACTTGTACTATGTGCCTGGAGAATCCCATGGACTGAAGAGCCTGAGTGGCTACAGTCCAAAGGTTTCAAAGACTGAGAGGCTAAGCATGTACGCATGCACGCTAGTCACAATAGGGGCTGCCATTGTTCAACCAAAGTCAGTAAACGTCTCAATGCAGAAATCATAGGAGAGAGAAGATTCGGGACAACTGGCTGGTTTTTAATCTTTGCCTACCAGATGACTCTGTGCGACCCCATAAAAAATGATTGACTTCCCAAATGACAAATATTGCCATTTCCTTCTCCAATGCATGAAAGTGAAAAAAAAAAAAAGTATCTTCTTAGCGACCCCATGACTTTTCCTCCATCCATAACATCCAGATGTGAAAATGATTGACTTCAAATGACAAATATTGGGTTGGCCAAAAAGTATCTTCATGTTTTCTTGTAACATCTTACATGTGATGATTTTGGCTGGCAAGTAATAGGCTACCTTGGAAAGGAAGCTCAGAATTATTGCACAAAGGGTTGTTTTCTTTTTCCCTTCTTCTTCTGGTAAGTGAAATAGTTTCTACTGCTCTGTCCTTTCTTGTAGTATAGTATAGAAATATTCTGAGAATGGGAGCAAGACTCAAAAATGGGGAAAAAACTAAGCAATCACAGCAAACACTGCTTGGTATACTCATTCCAACAACAACATCTCAATCTCTCAATATAACACCCTAATGAACTGATTTTCCCTGAACAGTAAGAACATGATAGACCATGGAAACTTATGAAAATACATGAAATCTACCATTTAAACTGTCAAATACACCTCAAAAAATATTAAGCTCTATCTTGTGGAGAGACTCCTTTGCAATTTGAGAGTCTGGCTCCCAGTCCTCAGCGTTCTGTGCGTTGCCTGTAGCTGACTGAGAGCCCACGCTGGGGCAGTGCTGTGCGAGGCGATTTTCAGGTGTGTTCTCACTCAGCTCCTATCCTAACCCTTCAAGTTGGGTCCACACTACTTTAGGGAGGCAGTGTAACAGTGCTTGAGATGGAAGACTTGGATTATGTTTCCAGACCTACCACTCATTAGTTGAGTGATCTTGGGAGTATCACTTAATTATTTTTATGCTTCAGTTTCCTCATATCTGCAAGGTGGATATTGATAGAATCTACCATGCAGGGTTCTTAGGAGAAGTGAATGAGATGATGAATGCCACTGTGAGCCCAGTGCCCAGAAGAAGGATACTGACTATTCACAGAAATGGAAATTGAACATGAGAGAGGTTCAGTACCTTGCCTGGTGTTGCAGAGTAAGTGTCAGAGTGGAGCCCTCCCTCCATACCTTACTTAGAGCACAGGCCTTTCCTCATCCCAAGAGTAACTCTCTATCTTAATACAGTATTGTATTGTCCTTGAAGTGCTTATCCAGTGCAGTGGGTGCTGTGCTGGTTTGATTCTTGATCAGGAGCTAAGATCCCACATGCCTTGTCCCCACCCCCCCAAAAAAATAAAAAAACCCAGAAGCAATATTGTAACAAATTCAATAAAGTCTTTAAAAATGATTGACATCAAGAAAATTCTTTTAAAAAAAAAAAAAAAATCAACAAGTAGACTCTATTATTTTTAAAACATATAACCTCTGACATTTAAAACATTTACAGAATATCATTAACGTAGGGGCATGACAAATTCCAAACACGATATGCTCCATACCAGATAGATAAGTGTTCTAATTCTTACTATGCCACTTCCCTGATATTTCACCTTGAGTTAATCACCCAAACTCTTTGAGCTTTTTGTTATTTGTAAATTAGGAATAATAGTAACTCTATTGTGTGACTTTCATATTAGAATAATGTACATGAAGCAAAAGAAAATTCAGCACATTATGTGGGTGAACATTTCTATTTGGGGAATTTGAAAGTTTTAAAAATTTTGTTTAGAATACATATAAAGATTCTTAACCAAAGCAGGATTCATGTCACATATTACCATCCCACTCTCTGAAGGTGAATAGTAGCAGTCCATGATAAGCAGCCCACTTCTGAAAGGTTGTCAGTTCTCTTTGTATAGTGAGCTCATCTCAATGTTTGTGAAGTTGGTCTCAAGAAAGCAGTGTTTGATCCCTCATTTTGAACCACAGGCAACTGATTCTAGGGCAGAAATGGTTGGTGTGTTTCTAGCACATGTATGTGGTCTTGTCTCTGATTGGTTGGGCAACCAGGTACAGAAACCTATTTTCTGAAGCAGCATGTTTCACAGATCTAGGCTGCAGAACATTCCTCTGCTGAGGATACTTGATCAGGATAAATGGAGAGGAACACTTTGCCAGCCTCATGGCTGATTCTGTGGCTTCATCTTGGCCATAAGTCCTGGGGCTGCTGAAGACATTCTGAACAGTCTGGGGTGGTGATGGGGAAGGAGGGAGATGCAGTCAGGCACCTCAAGATTCTAATATTTGGGAATGTGTCAAGGCAATAAACACTGTAGAGAAATCAGTTTCTATGTGTGACCTTGTCTTTCTGAACAGGAGTGAGCAGCCTCTTGACTGTGGAACAGCGTCCTCCCTTGCTGTGGGTTCAGGAAGGAGAGAGCACCAATTTCACCTGCAGTTTCCCTTCCAGCTCTTTCTATGCTTTACACTGGTACAGATGGGAACCTGCAAAGAGCCCCAAGAACTTGTTTGTAATAAGTGTAAATGGGGATGAAAAGAAGCAAGGACGAGTGAGAGTCACTCTGAATACTAAGGAGGGCTACAGCTCCATGTACATCAGAGGATCCCAGCCTGAAGACTCAGCCACATACCTCTGTGCCTCCACACAGTGCCCCTCAGCCCTCTGCAGCCCATACCCAAACCCGTGCCTGCTGCTGCTCTGGGACCAGCATTGATGAAGAGCCATTGTCTGGAGGAAAAGGGAAATTCAATGAATGACAGTGTTTTTGGTAATCAGGGGGAAATGCAGACATAGATAAACAGGCATTCCAGTCACTGTAGCTTCCTCAACTAACTGGACTGTTCCTAAACATCACTAATCTCCACTGCCACCAGTATACTGGCCATATCATTAATTCCATTCCTAGCCTCCTCTTTCCCTGTGATTCCAAGTAAACTAGATAGTTTTCAAACCTATCTAAAATAATGTGGTTATACCTGGGTAATATTTACCCCTCACTATTGCTACATCCTAAGAGCTAGTCTTTATGGTATTTCCTTATGTGCATGAATGTAATATGGGGATATGCTGTCTCACACATCTGGCATGGAAGTCTGCATGTTTTATACCAGAACAGTCAATTCTGTCTCATTTAACTCATTGGAGATTTTGGTTTTGCTTTAGTTCAAACTTCCCACTACATGGACATCTGTATGTCATTTCTTTACTATGTGGCTGTTTGCATTTTTAAAAATCACTGTGATATCTGGAAGAAGCATTGATAGGGGAAATTCACTACTAAACTTGGTCTCTCCCCAGTTTATATTGTAATTGTGATAATGAATAAGTAAGGGAACTCCAGGATCTGAGTTTCTTACTTAGTAATTTCCAGGTATATGAAGCTGATCAATTATCTGATCCTGTGCTCATTTTGCAGATTTCCAAATAACCCACCAGTTTAATACCATATTGGGCTTCTCTGATGGCTCAGATGGTAAAGAATCTGCCTACAATGCAGGAGAGCCATGTTCGATCCCTGGGTCAGGAAGATCCCCTGGAGGAGGGAATGGCTACCCATATGCTTGCCTGGATAATTCCATGGGCAGAGGAGCCTGGTGGGCTATAGTCCATGGGGTCACAAAGAGTTGGACACGACTGAGTGACTAACACTTTCACTTAATACCACATTGGTGCTTTGCTGCTGCTTAGTCGCTTCAGGTGTGTCCGACTCTGAGCTATGGACACTATGGATGGTAGCCCGCCAGGCTCCTCTGGCAGAGGCTGCTAATTCTGGGGTCTTTCTGGGGTTTGTCAACATGAATTAACTTGCTTCTGGGCCTCTTCATCTTATAGCTTGTGTTTTCAGGTTTCTCCCCTGGAGAATCCCAGGGACAGTGGAGCCTGGTGGGCTGCTGTCTATGGGGTCACACAGAGTCGGACACGACTAAAGCGACTTAGCAGCAGCAGCAGCAGCCCCACCATACACATCAGTAATTAATATCCAGCCTCTGTCCAGCCTCCTGAATTACGTTGTTATTGTGCTCTCTCTCTTTCATAAATTTATATTTTAAAAAATCTGTTAGTGTCATTATGTTTAGGAAAGATAATACATATTATAAAAACAATACTGGTTTGCATACAAACCCCTCAGACCAAAACTATTAAGAGACATTGTGAAAGATTTCTTTTTCAAAGATCATTCACAAGGCAGTAATGAATCTGTTTGTCCATCAGATTGCAAATGGTTGAATCTGTTTTGCTATATGCATGTGCATAGAACTGGAAGGTAGAGCACAGAAGTGAATGAGGTGAACCTGTAGTTCATTGTACAGTAGTGTTGATGGAATTAAACAACATGCAAAAAAAGAGCTGCTGGTCAACTTCCCAAACTGGATCTTCAACATTATTGGCATAAAGATCAATGGAAGAAATTTCTAATACTATCAGTGAAGACCCTGTGTTTTAGCTAACTCTGAATTGGTAGAAACAAAAAGCACAGAGAAAAAGCAAGGACAAAATTTGTCTGTACTGTGTGTTGCTGCAACACAGTGCTTCATGTATTTTTCATACCAAAGAACATATAGAAACTGATTACATTTGTACAGCACTTCAATATAGAATGCTGCTTGAAACTGACCTGTGATTCCACATTCCCTGGGTTCTTCCTCACCTTAGGAGGTAAGGAGATAAAGCACTTTCCACACAGGTAATCAATTCCTGGATGCAGAGGCACATAATTTGGAAAATCTATTCTTATAAACCTGGGGAAAATGCAAACCTGGAAATGAGATTCCTTAAAAATACCTGTGTCTTTATGAAAGTCATATACAACCAAGAAAATATGCACCAAACTTTTCAGTTTCTTTGGGTTCTCAAATGGATTTGAAATTGAAAATATTCTGTTGTGTTAGTTATAGAGATACAGATCTGACCTCTTAAATAGTCCCTCATTTTTTAAAGTCACATGGAGTGAGAAGAATGAGTGAAATATAAACATCAAATTGAACAAGGAAAGCTCACATCTCCCTGTTTACTGTAGGGCCCCAACATGAGCAACCAACCACCTGCTCCTGTTCTGTGGGGCCCAAGGCTCTCATCACACCTGAGCTGCTGCTGCTGCTGCTGCTACTGCTGCTAAGTCGCTTCAGTCATGTCTGACTCTGTGCGACCCCATAGATGGCAGCCCACCAGGCTCCCCCATCCCTGGGATTCTCCAGGCAAGAACACTGGAGTGGGTTGCCATTTCCTTCTCCAGTGCATGAAAGTGAAAAGTGAAAGTGAAGTCGCTCAGTCGTGTCTGACTCTTAGCAACCCCATGGACTGCAGCCCACCAGGTTCCTCCGTCCATGGGATTTTCCAGGCAAGAGTACTGGAGTGGGGTGCCATTGCCTTCTCTGATCACACCTGAGCATCACCAGCTAATCTTCTGTGCTAAGGCAGGAGCACTCAGACCACACGTGAAATGAAGTTTGGTGAAACAGACAGATGTTTCAGGTCCAGCTCTTAGAGACAATCAGAAATCAGAGAGAGGAAAAACACATTTCATTTTTGCTAATATCTCACAAGTCTTCAACAGGATTCTCTTCATGGGCTTTAGTGTCATTGTGTTTTGCTGCACAACAAACCACCTCAAAACTTACTGTTTAATTATCTCATGATACCTCTGCTCCATGCGGTGAAAGGGGGCTCAATTGCACTGGAATCCCTCAATTTACTCACTTAATTAGTGGGGTTGACTGGAAGCTGAGGCTCAACTGAAATCTCAGAGGCCCGGGCTCATCTCTTCTTCAGACATTCTCAGGAGTGACCATGGCCCGTACATGTGATCTCTCTCTGTGGTCCTGAGGGAAGCTGGGCAGCTTACACTGTGCCTCGGGGCTTCCAAAATCACAGAAGTGTCAACTGCCAAAGAGTCGCCACCTTTCGCCTCAGAACTGGCATGATGTTAACTTCTGCTCATCTGTTTACTACAGTAAGTCATGCAGCCAGCCTGGACTCAGTGTGTATGGGGGCTACACAAGGTCCCAGATATCAGGGAGCAAGGATCACTGGAGGTAACTTTGGCCACTAGCTTCCACGTGAGCTGATAGAATAAATACATTCCTTGTGGCAAACTGGCACCAGAGTGCTAATGAAGCACATAGACCTTAATAGTCATCAAGGTCATGTCAGTTTACTTCTCAAATAGCACCCACACCCACTTCCTCATCTCTATACTCCTTGCAGCTCCCCTAATCCAAGCATTTAGCACCTCTCACTTGGATAACTGCAAAGGCCTCTTCACTCTCTTCCTGCCTTTATTCTCAACTCTTTGAATCTGACTTCTACATGACCACAGAGTTTATATATATATAGGAGAAGGAAATGGCAACCCACTCCAGTATTCTTGCCTGGGAAATCCCATGGACAGAGGAGCCTGACGTGCTGCAGTTCATGGGGTCAATAAGAATTGGACATGACTTAGCGACTGAACAACAATAACAATAACTGAATAACAATAGCAACAATAATAACAACAATAACATATAAAATTAGTTTGCTTCCTGCTCATCTTTGGATAATGAGGAACCATTAGAAATTGTAAAGATCAAATTTTATATTAAGAATTACAAGGCAATGTACAATTTTTCCCTGAGTTACTTCTAGTTTTCTCATTCACCCTTTTCTGCCTCATACTCTAGATGTACATCAGCCACTTTAAAATAAAACCATTTATGCTGGTATTAAGCTTTTTCCTTAATCTGAACCTTTGCGGATGTTGTCCTCTGTGGTCAGAATGGTTTTTCCCAAGTACTTGTGTAAAACACATATATGTTCTCAACCTTTACAGCCCAGTTCAAGCAACATTATTTCTTATGTGAAATCATAGAGGATAATATTGCTAACTTTTAATTATAAATATTCTTGGATCTGGTCCCCTCTTAAGATGGTTTGACAGGAATATTTGCTACTGAGGGCCATCTTATATTTATATTCATTCAAACTGTTTCCTATGAGGCATGAAGAGATTCCTTTTAGTCCACAAACCAAAGCACAGTCAGTTTCCCTTCTTTTCATTTAGCAAATATCTCCTTCACAGCACAAGACCCAGAGATAGGCTATAGCAAATACAATGGTGTGAGTTGGGAAAGGGCAATCTTCTCCAGTGGGTAACTATTCTGTCTTGGTTTACATTCTTCTGTGTAAACTGCGGCAGGGCTCCTGATCTGCATGAAGACGAGGGAACTTTTAAAGCATCCCCAAGTGCTGCTCCAGACCCATTGCTCTTTTAGGGTGGAGGTGGAGCCTTCACCAACATAGCATTGCTAGATTTGTCTTCATTTGGGGGTCCAAATCCAACATGGCTGAAAAGGAAAAGTTATCCCAATTATGTGCATTTCAAAGAACTTTGTTAGAACCCCAGGGTTACTAGAAGGAAAGAAATCTTAAAAATTAGGGCAGAAATAAATGCAAAAGAAACAAAACAGACCATAGCAAAAATCAACAAAGCCAAAAGCTGGTTCTTTGAAAGGATAAATAAAATTGACAAACCATTAGCCAGACTCATCAAGAAACAAGGGAGAAAAATCAAATCAATAAAATTAGAAATGAAAAAGGACAGATCACAATAGACAATACAGAAATACAAAGGATCATAAGAGACTACTATCAGCAATTATATGCCAATAAAATGGACAATGTGGAAGAAATGGACAAATTCTTAGAAAAGTACAACTTTCCAAAACTGGACCAGGAAGAAATAGAAAATCTTAATAGACCCATCACAAGCATGGAAATTGAAACTGTAATCAGAAATCTTCCAGCAAACAAAAACCCAGGTCCAGATGGACTCACAGCTGAATTCTACCAAAAATTTAGAGAAAAGCTAACACCTATCCTACTCAAACTCTTCCAGAAAATTGCAGAGGAAGGTAAACTTTCAAACTCATTCTATGAGGCCACCATCACCCTAATACCAAAACCTGACAAAGATGCCACAAAAAAAGAAAACTACAGGCCAATATCACTGATGAACATAGATGCAAAAATCCTTAACAAAATTCTAGCAAACAGAATCCAACAACACATTAAAAAGATCATACACCATGACCAAATTTTATCCCAGGGATGCAAGGATTCTTCAATATCTGCAAATCAATAAATGTAATACACCACATTAACAAATTAAAAATATATGATTATCTCAATAGATGCAGAGAAAGCCTTTGACAAAATTCAATATCCATTTATGATAAAACTCTCCAGAAAGCAGAAATAGAAGGAACATACCTCAACATAATAAAAGCTATATATGACAAACCCACAGCAAACATTATCCTCAATGGTGAAAAATTGAAAGCATTTTCTCTAAAGTCAGGAACAAGACAAGGGTGCCCACTTTCACCATTACTATTCAACATAGTTTTTGGAAGTTTTGGCCACAGCAATCAGAGCAGAAAAAGAAATAAAAATAATCCAAATTAGAAAAGAAGAAGTAAAACTTATTTGCAGATGACATGATCCTCTACATAGAAAACCCTAAAGACTCCACCAGAAAATTACTAGAACTAATCAATGATTATAGTAAAGTTGCAGATTATAAAATCAACACACAGAAATCCCTGCATTCCTATACACTAATAATGAGAAAATAGAAAGAGAAATTAAGGAAACAATTCCATTCACCATTGCAACAAAAAGAATAAAATACTTAGGAATATATCTACCTAAAGAAACTAAAGACCTATATATAGAAAACTATAAAACACTGGTGAAAGAAATCAAAGAGGACACTAATAGATGGAGAAATATACCATGTTCATGGATTGGAAGAATCAATATAGTGAAAATGAGTATACTACCCAAAGCAATTTATAGATTCAGTACAATCCCTATCAAGCTACCAACGGTATTCTTCACAGAGCTAGAACAAATAATTTCACAATTTGTATGGAAATACAAAAACCTAAATAGCCAAAGCAATCTTGAGAAAGAAAAATGGAACTGGAGGAATCAACCTGCCTGACTTCAGGCTCTACTACAAAGCCACAGTTATCAAGACAGTATGGTACTGGCACAAAGACAGAAATATAGATCAATGGAACAAAATAGAAAGCCCAGAGATAAATCCACACACATATGGACACCTTATCTTTGACAAAGGAGGCAAGAACATACAATGGATTAAAGACAATCTCTTTAACAAGTGGTGCTGGGAAAACTGGTCAACCACTTGTAAAAGAATGAAACTAGAACACTTTCTAACACCATACACAAAAATAAACTCAAAATGGATTAAAGATCTAGACATAAGACCAGAAACTATAAAACTCCTAGAGGAGAACATAGGCAAAACACTCTCTGACATACATCACAGCAGGAATGACCCACCTCCCAGAATATTGGAAATAAAAGCAAAAATAAACAAATGGGACCTAATTAAACTTAAAAGTTTCTGCACAACAAAGGAAACTCTAAGCAAGGTGAAAAGACAGCCTTGAGAATGGGAGAAAATAACAGCAAATGAAGCAACTGACAAACAACTAATTTCAAAAATATACAAGCAACTCCTATAGCTCAATTCCAGAAAAATAAATGACCCAATCAAAAAATGGGCCAAAGAACTAAATAGACATCTCTCCAAAGAAGACATCCAGATGGCTAACAAATACATGAAAAGATGTTCAACATCACTCATTATCAGAGAAATGCAAATCAAAACCACAATGAGGTACCATTTCACACCAGTCAGAATGGCTGTGATCCAAGTCTACAAGCAATAAATGCTGGAGAGGGTGTGGAGAAAAGGGAACCCTCTTACACTGTTGGTGGGAATGCAAACTAGTACAGCCACTATGGAGAACAGTGTGAGATTCCTTAAAAAACTGGAAATAGAACTGCCTTATGATCCAGCAATCCCACTGCTGGGCATACACACTGAGGAAACCAGAATTGAAAAGACACCTGTACCCCAATGTTCATCACAGCACTGTTTATAATAGCCAGGACATGGAAGCAACCTAGATGTCCATCAGCAGATGAATGGAAAAGAAAGCTGTGGTACATATACACAATGGAGTATTACTCAGCCATTAAAAAGAATACATTTGAATCAGTTCTAATGAGGTGTGGATGAAACTGGAGCCTATTATACAGAGTGAAGTAAGCCAGAAAAAAAAAACACCAATACAGTATACTAATGCATATATATGGAATTTAGAAAGATGCAATAACCCTGTATGTGAAACAGCAAAAGAGACACTGATGTATAGAACAGTCTTTTTGGACTCTGTGGGAGAGGGAGAGTGTGGGATGATTTGGGAGAATGGCATTCAAAACATGTATAATATCATATGTGAAACGTGTCACCAGTCCAGGTTGATGCATGATACTGGATGCTTGGGGCTGGTGCACTGGGAACGACCCAGAGGGATGGTACAGGGAGGGAGGAGGGAGGAGGGTTCAGGATGGGGAACACGTGTATACCTGTGGAGGATTCATTTTGATATATAGCAAACCAATACAATACTGTAAAGTTAAAACAAAAAGAACTTTGTTAACTCATGGGATTTTCCTTTTCCATTACATCCCAAACCTGCTACTCTTTCTGTTTCTATATATAAAGTAATTCAGATTCAGATTTACTTTTGACTTTAAAGAAGTTTTGAGATGTCTACCATTTATATAACTGCATGGCAACACTTCAAAGACATTAAGGATCCTATAGTGAGCTGGGGGTGGGGCCCTGAAAGATACATTCACATCCTAATCCATGGAAACTGTGAATGTGAACTTATTTAACAAAGAAACTTTTCAAATGTAATTGAGAAAAGGGTATCAAAATCCAATCATACTGGATTATCTTGGTGGGGCCTCAATCCAGTGACAAGTGTCCTTTTAAGAGACACACAGGTGAGAAGGCCTTGTGAGGTCTTCTCGATGGAGGAGGAGGTTGGAGGTATACAGTCACTAGCAAAGGAGGACCTGGGGCCACCAGAAGCCAGAAGAGGCAAGGAAGGATTCTCTCCTAGACCATTTAGAAGGAGTATGTTCCTGCTGACACCTTGTTTTCAGACTTCTGACCTCCAGATTGTAGGGAACCAATTCTTGCTTTTTGGAGCCATCAAATTTGTGATAATTTGTAATGGTAGAACAAGGGCTACTGGGGCTAACACAGTTTTCCAAAGGTAACATTTCTAAATATCTACAAGCAACTCCTGATAGTTTGCATTCATGGAAGGGCATTATTTAATTACTTTAAAAAAAGAGTAATTAATTAAATTACTCTTTGGGACATTTGCATTCAAATTCTCACATAAGTAAACATACACATTTATTTATCATTCAACAAATGTTTGAGTAACCACTATTTACCAGGTATTACTGTATCCCAAAGAAAGGCAATGTCAAAGAATTCTCAAACTACTGCACAATTGCACTCATCTCACACGCTAGTAAAGTAATATTCAAAATTCTCTAAGCCAGGATTCAGCAATACGTGAACCATGAACTTCTAGTTGTTGAAGCTGGCTTTAGGAAAGGCAGAGGAACCAGAGATCAAATTGCCAACATCCACTGGATCATCGAAAAAGCAAGAGAATTCCAGAAAAACATCTATTTCTGCTTTATTGACTATGCCAAAGCCTTTGACTGACTATGTGGATCACAATAAACTGGAAAATTCTGAAAGAGATGGGAATACCAGACCACCTGACCTGCCTCTTGAGAAACCTGTATGCAGCTCAGGAAGCAACAGTTAGAACTGGGCATGGAACAAGCAGACTGGTTCCACATAGGAAAAGGAAAACATCAAGGCTGTATATTGTCACCCTACTTATTTAACTTATATGCAGAGTACATCATTCTGGGCTGGAAGAAGCACAAGCTGGAATCAAGATTATCGGGAGAAATATCAATAACCTCAGATATGCAGATGACACCACCATTTTATGGCAGAATATGAAGAGGAACTCAAAAAAGCCTCTTGATGAAGGTGAAAGAGGAGAGTGAAAAAAGTTGGTTTAAAACTCAACATTCAGAAAATGAAGATCATGGCATCTGGTCCCATCACTTCATGGGAAATAGATGGGGAAACAGTGGAAACAGTGTCAGGCTTTATTTTTGGGCTCCAAAATCACTGCAGATGGTGACTGCAGCCACTTCTTACTTCTTGGAAGAAAAGTTATGACCAACCTGGATAGCATATTGAAAAGCAGAGACATTACTTTGCCAACAAAGGTCCGTCTAGACAAGGCTATGGTTTTTCCAGTGGTCGTGTGTGGATGTGAGGGTTTGACTGTCAAGAAAGCTGAGAGCTGAAGAATTGCTGCTTTTGAACTGTGGTGTTGAGAAGACTCTTGAGAGTCCCTTGAGTTCAAAGAGATCCAACCAGTCCATTCTAAAGGAGATCAGCCCTGGGTGTTCTTTGGAAGGAATGATGCTAAAGCTGAAACTCCAGTACTTTGGCCACCTCATGTGAAGAGTTGACTCATTGGAAAAGACTCTGATGCTGGGAGGGATTGGGGGCAGGAGGATGAATGACAGAGGATGAGATGGCTGGATGGCATCACTGACTCGATGGATGTGAGTCTGAGTGAACTCCGGGAGTTGGTGAGGTGTTGATTCATGGGTCGCAAAGAGTCAGACACAACTGAGCGACTGAACTGAACTGAACTGTATCAGCAATTTTTGATCCAGTCACAGAGGGGCAGCATCTGCAAACATAGACACTCCGTGGGGAAGATGGGTGGGTAACATGGTGGTAAGTGATGGGCTGTCTCAAACTGCAGTCACTCCTTTCTTTTTTATTTCCCAAAGGCAGTCTAGACCAGGTTTCTATAGGTCTGGAAGAAGCTGATACAAGGGAAACCCTTTTAGGAGCAGAGACTCAGCAACTCTTTCTGAAGAGGAAGAAAAGGGAGATGCTACTGTTAGCACCAGTGTTGATCTTATGGATACAAATATCACGTGAGTTTGGGGTTTCCCTGATTGCTCCTAGAAAATTCATCACAGCGGAATCTTATCTGCAGGCAACTGTAGGAGTGGGATTTTCTGATTGAGAGCATGATGTTGAGGAAAAAAAATGAAAACCAAAAAGTGGGAGATAGAGTTGGGGAGAGAGACATGGAAAGAAGGAGAAAATACACAAGAAGAATGAGAGACCATGACAGCTGAGAGAATGAACATCTAATCAGACTTTCTCTATTACTTCCCTCTGTTTTCCTGAACAGAAATGAATAAATAACAGATAAAGCATTTTCCTGAATTCTTGCTTCTTCAAGAAGGAGAGAACTTCACCAGGTACTGCAATTCCTCAAGCATTTAAAGCAGCTTACAGTGGTATAAGCAGAGGCCTGGGGGCAGTCCTGTCCTCTTGATGATATTAGCTAAGGGTGGAGAAGTGAAGACAGAGCAGAGACTGACAGGTTGGCTTGGAGAGTCCAGACAGCACAGCTCCCTGCACCTCACGGCTGCCCAGCTCTCAGATGCAGGAACCTACTTCTGTGCAGGGCACAGTGCTCTGGAAGCACCTGCTGTCTGTCCCCAAACCTCACTGTGGGCTCCAGGGTTTGCTCCTCCTCATCTTTCCTCAGAGCAGGGGCCACAGAAAGCTGAAGTCATGATGTCTATGAAGAAATTGAAGTTTTAATAAAAAAAATCCCCAAAATGTCACAGAAAAGTGTCAAACATTGAAGAAGAATTAGCATGAATTATACACAGTTTTTTTTTTTTTTTTTTACTAAAATCTTTATTGAACTTCTACTACTTAAACATTGCTTGTGCTATGCTCAAAGATCTTTTTTTTAATGTTTTTAAATTTTTATTTTTTTTTAATTTTAATTTAATTTTATTTTTAAACTTTACAATAGAAAAAAAATAATTCTTCACTCATTTTATGAGGCTAATATTACCTTGATGCCAAAATCAGACAAAGAACTGAAAAGTACAGGGAAATATCTTTTATCTAGAAGATAGACACAAATTTCTTAAAATATTTTAGCAAGTAAAATTCATTGATATGTAAAATGAGTAATATACCAAGCACAAATGTAATTTCTTTCAAGGGTGCAAGACACTTTAATATTGAAAATCAATGGATGGAATTCACCATATTACCAGGGTAGAAAAGAAGAATCATATCATCATATTAATCTAGTCAGAAAAAAAGGATTTGCAAAAATTCAGTAGTCAATTATGGTGAAAACTCTGAGAATCACAAGAATAGTGGGGAATTTCCTCAATAGCTAATGGTATTCTTACTAATAAAAGACTATAATTTTCTCTAAGAAAGAGAAAAAAACAGAGTGTCCATTCTTGTCACTCTTTCAGTACAGTGCTAGATGTTGGAGCAAGAAATAAAGAAAGTAGATGTAATGATCTTATAGAGTTGAAAGAAGAAGTAAAACTGCCACTATTTGCTGGTAACATGATTATCTATGTAGAAAATACAAAGAATATACCCCTAAATTTATATTAGGGAAATCCAAATTAAAACTACAAAGAGATACCACTTCACATATATCATAAGGGCTAAAATTAAAAATACTGACAATATCAAGTTCTGGCAAGGATGCAAAGAAGTTGGATCACTCATGCATTGCTGGTGGGTGAATGGCCCAGTCATTCTAGAAAAGAGTCCAAGAATTTCAAATACACTTAAATATTCACTTGCTGAATTCTTAATACTGAAAATCAACCAGTGATCTTCACTGAATGAACAGATAAATATTCTGTAGTACATTTACACAATGAAATATTATTTATACATCTTTCTCAACTTCAAGAGGGTTATTTTGCAATAAATCATTTTAAGTTGAAACAATAGGAAGTCAAAAGTTCATTTAATATGGGAAGGAAATCTAAAAAAGAATAGAGATAAATATGTACATGTAAAACTGATTTACTTTGCTGCACTGCAGAAACTAACATTGTAAAGCAACTATACTCCAATAAAAATCAATTAAAATTAAAAAAAAAAGAAAATCCATCTAATATATTTAACCTAGCTTCCCTTAAATGTGACCAATACTTGCATTAGCCTACAGTTGGGAAAAAAATCATTTCACACAGTCTATTTTATACTAAAATGATAGAAATCTTATGCAATGTATTGAATACTGTACTGAAAGTGAAAATCAGGATGGTTATATGGGTATGAAATGGCTGTAAAGGTATTAGTTGTTTACACTCATGATTTTGAGGCTGGCCAGGAGCTCAGCTCACTTTTGCTGCCCAGAATCACCAGGAAACATAATACTGCATGTTGTTAGCCCAGGAAAAGATAAAATTTCAATATTCCAAGTATGGTTTCTACTGAATGCATACCACTTTCTCACTACTGTAAAGTCAAAAATTCTAAATTGAATTATCATAAATTTGGGACAGTCTGTAGTGATTAAAAGGAACAGACTATTGATATACGCAGTAGTCTAGATGGGTCTCAGGATGTTATGCTGAGTAAAAAAATCAATCTCAGAGGCTACATGGTATATGATTACACTTATTGGATTATTATGACTGTATACGTAGTGTGATTCTACTTATACAACATTCTCAACAGGACAAAAAAAGATGAAAGGAGATCAGTAGTGACCTGGATTGTAAAGAATTGCAGGCCTCGGGAGGGTGTGCAAAGAGAGTTTCTTTAGGGAGATGGAACAACTCTATATCATGATTTTAATGGTGGTAACAAGAGCCTATACATGTGATAAAGTTTCACAGAGGTATGCATCAAAACCAGAGTGCATATAAAACTGATGTATCAGATTGTGATCTGTATTTTTATAAAATTTTGGCAATATCAATTTGCTGGTATGTATATATTATATTAGCATATATATTTTAGAATATCAAGCTGCTCCCCATGCTGTTGTGGGCCTTTTTCTTAGTTACAAATAATTGGAAACCAGGACATCAGCAGATTTCAGGGATTTTCAAGGGTTGTGGAGGTGGGGATGGTCTGCAAAGTAAGTTCTTTAGGGTGATGGAATGATTCTGTATCTTAATTTTAGTGGTAGGAACAAGAACCTACAAATGGGATAAATTTCACAGCTATGCATAAAAAGGTGGATATAAAAACATGTGATATATATAATAAAATGATACAATGATACATATAATATATGTATTATCATTGTGCTCCCCAGACTGCTCTGGGCATTTGTGGTCTCTCCTGCTTCCTTGTAAACAATTAGAAACCAGGATATCAGCTGCCTGTCACTCAGAGTTGAAATGGGACAGAAGAGTAGATGGTTCAACTACATGTAAACTCTCCTCCTTGTATTACTCCTTAATGAGTTCTTTTGACCTTAAATTTTAAGAACTGGCACTGTTTTGGAGACTGTGTCTATACTTCCTTTTCTACTTGCTTATTTGTTTTTGGTTCTTTTAAATTAATTCATCTATTAAGATGATCAAACTAAGTGGAAGATTGAGAGATACATACTTCATGATCATGCACAGTATACAAAACTTCAATCATCAACTTCTGTGGTATTGACATATACTAAGTGTTTGAATGGGACTCAAAATGGTCAGTTTTCATTCCAGTCCCAAGAAGGGCAATGCCAAAGATTGTTCAAACTATTATGCAATTGTGCTCATTTCACATGCAAGTAAGGTTATGCTTAAAATCTTTTAAGCTAGGTTTCAGCAGTGTGTGAACCAAGAACTTCCAGATGTACAGGCTGGATTTCAAAGAGGCAGAGGAACCAGAGATCAAGTTGCTAACATTCATTGGATCATGGAGAAAGCAAAGGAATTCCAGAAAAGCATCTACTTCTACTTCATTGACTACACTAAAAACTTTGTGTGGATAACAACAAATTGTGGAACATTCTTAAAGTGATGGAAATACCAGCCCACCTTACTTGTCTTCTGAGAAACCTGTATGCAGGTCAAGAAGCAACAATTAGAACCGGACATGAAATAACGGACTGGTTCCAAATCGGGAAAGGAGTCTTTCAAGGCTGTATATTGTCAGCCTGTTTATTTAACTTATATGCTGAGTACAACATGTGAAATACCGGGCTGGATGAATCACAAGCTGGAATCAAGATTGCTGGGAGAAATATAAAAAACCTCAGATATGCAGAAGATACCACTCTAATGGGAGAAAATGAAGAGGAACTGAAAGGGCTTTTTGATGAGTGTGAAAGAGGAGAGTGAAAAAGCTGCCTTGAAACTCAACACTCAAAAATCTAAGATCATGGCATCTGGTCCCATCACTTCATGGCAAATAGAAGGGGGAAAAGTAGAAGCAGTGACAGATTTTATTTTCCTGGGCTCCAAAATCCCCATGGACAGTGGCTGCAGCCATGAAATTGAAAGATGCTTGCCCCATGGAAGAAAAGATATGACAAACCTGCAGGTGGGCTAAGTCGCTTCAGTCGTGTCTGGCTCTGCATCCCTATGAACCGTAGCCCTCCAGGATCCTCTGTCCATGAGATTTCCCAGGCAAGAATACTGGAATGGGTTGTCATGCCCTCCTCAGGGGATTTTCCTGACCCAGGGATTGAACCCACATCTCTTATGTCTCCTGCATTTGCAGGCAAGTTCTTAACCACGTGCCACCTAGGAAGCTTAAGATGACATATTAAAAAGCAGACACATCACTTTGCTGACAAAGGTCTGTATAGTCAAAGCTATGGTTTTTCCAATAGTCATGTGTGGTGTAAGACTTGGACTATAAATAAGGCTGAAAGCTGAAGAATTGATGCTTTTGAACTGTGGGGCTGGAGAAGACTCTTGAGAGTCCCTTGGACTGCAAGGAAGACAAACCAGTCAATCCTAATAGGAATCAACTGTGAATATTCACTGGAAGGACTGATGCTGAAGCTGAAACTCCAATACTTTGGCCACCTGATGCTGAAGAGCCAACTCATTTGAAAAGACCTTGATGATGGGAAAGATTGAAGGCAAAAGGAGAAGGGAGAGGCAGAGGATGAGATGATTAGATAGCATCATTGACTCAATGGACATGAATTAGAGCAACTTTGGGAGATATTGAAGTACAGTGTAGCCTGGGGTGCTGCAGTCCATGGAGTCACAAAGAGTTGGACACGACTTAGCAACTGAAAAACAACAACAAAGTGTTTGAAACCTGTAGATACCAACTTCTGTAGGAGAGCATTACAGCATTATGTCACAGAAAGACTTGGCATACTTATCTTGAATTTATTTTACAAAGAGAAAAATAATGAGCCACTAACAAGTGAGACTGAACACTTTGGACCAATGACATAGAAAATGTGACATCAGGACAATTCCAGGACACATGGTCTAATAAATGCAATTCTACTTGTGGAGGGAACAGGACTGAATATCCTGATCTTCCTCAAAGTCTAATAAATAAGACTTAATTTCAAATTTCAAAAGAATATTTTATTCCTGTTATAATTTCATTCAAAATTTAAAACTGAATAGACTCTGAAAGTCAGATGGACTGATTTTTTTGTCATTTATGGTGAAGTAACTTTATTTATTGAAAAACCTAAATAGAGTCATAGAACTCAATACAAAGAGATACAATAATTATTTTGAATAAAATTTCCATTCACCAAGAAGCCTAAGATCTGCAACTTTTTTCTTAAAGAGTCATTAGATTCTGGATGGAGAAAAGTAAGTGTGTAGGCTAATAAATGACCAGTTAATAGATAACAGAACATTTCATAGGCTATAGTAAATTATATTTTAAATCAGCTGGAAAAACCATTTTGCTGAATAATTATTAATGTATGTCAACTTGCTTAATATTCAGTTCCCCTCAGCTCAAATTTTAATACTGATTGTTTTTTTCATGCCTTCTTTCAGGATCTGATTAATTTAATGACCAGGGAAAAACAAGTAGACAAAGTAAAGGTTTGTGGTGAGCCAGACTTTTTCCCATGCATGCACAGACCACGTGGTCTATGAACATGACAACCCCCACTTCCTGTTGCGGGGAGTCACACAGGTACCGGGTAGTATGTATATGTGCTGCCAGGCACTCAGACACTGAACTCTCAGCTTGAGGCAGAACTAAGCACATTTATGCAGGGGATTCCATGCCTCATGCCACTCTCCAGTCTGCTCTGGGTGTTCCTGGCTGTCGCATTCTCTGGTAGGGAGGCTTCCAAACATGGGTGCGAGTGTTCAGGGTGAAAGGACTGCACACAGGCACGTGGAGCTTCACAGGGACTTGGGGAGGAAAGGAGGACTGGGGAAAAGCAAGCATCTTATGATCTCATTTTTTTTGTCTTTGGATCCTAAATAACTCCTACACTATTTTATTCACTGCTTCATCTTTGTTTTCTGATTGTTTTTCCCACAGCATCTGGTGTGGCCCAGAAAGTTACTCAAGACCAGCCAGATATATCCAGCCAAGTGGGGCAGTCAGTCACCCTGAATTGTCAGTATGAAACAAGTTGGCGCTATTACTACCTTTTTTGGTACAAGCAACTTCCTAGTGGACAGATGACTTACCTTATTCAACAGTATTCAGAATACAGTAATGCAAGGAATGGCCGCTATTCTGTAAACTTCCAGAAAGCAGATAAATCCATCAGCCTCATCATTTCATCCTTACAGCTGGAAGATTCTGCAAAGTACTTCTGTGTTCTCCGGGAACTCACAGTGCTTAAAGTAATAGGAAAAGCTGTACAAAAACCCAGCGCTTGATAAGAGAGAGCCCTCCTGCTGCAGGACCCCAGCTGAAATGCACACCCATAGACCCCAGACAAGAAATGGTAGTCCTGTGGTTGTTTAAGTTGTGGTCTGGATCAGAAGATTTAATTCTAGATAAAGGCTCCTTCTATGTCATTGGAAACAGGTGTCCAGAGTAACTTTCTACTAATACATTCTCCTCTTGAATTTTTGACTTTAAGTCAGTCATACAGAACATGTGTAAAATTGTCTAGATTTGAAAACTTGTCCCATAATGCTTTAAACTGGCAGTTTTACTTCATCACAAACCTGGATCTAGCTGTGTGGAGTCACCATCAAATCCATGTCCTTAGTCATTTCCTCTTAGACTTTGTGTCAGGGCACAATCAGAAAAGCAGAACCATGAATGATGTAGAATAAGAGATTAGTTATAAGGACTAAATCTCAGGCAAAGGCTAGAGCTGGTGGACAAGTCTGTACAAAGCTGTTGTTTTTAAATCTGATGTTGAGCCTGAATTCACTTTAAGTGAGCTTAGAGTAACATTTGTAAAGGAAAGTTTGGTGAGGACAAAAGCTGGACAAACTGTGACACATAAAGTCAGACTTAAACTATGAGGACACTTGGAACCCACAAAGACTTGTCTGTCTCACCTCCTTCAGTCTCACAATACTGGGTGACCTTGAAGAGAAGTGGCTGTCATTTGCCATCATGCTACAGGCATACTTGGCCCAAGACAAAGAAGATGAGGAGGACTTCTAATGGGAAGTGGAGGAGTTGTGAGTCAACAATAAGATGAGCTAGTTCATCACCAGCAGTGTGTAGAAAAAGCATTTGCCAAAATCCAATAGTCAACCATGGTGAAAACTCTAAGAAACCAGGAATAATGGAGAATTTCCCCAACAGCTCTTAGTATGTTTACTGGTAAAAGACTCTATATTTTCCCTAAGGAAGGGAACAAAGGGAGAATATCCACTTTAATCACTCTCCTTCAGCACAGTGCTGGACGTTGTAGCCAGTGCAGTAAAGCAAGTAAATATATAAACAACCTTTTAAGCCAGAAAGGCAGTCAAATTACCACTATTTTCTATCTATGTAGAAAATCCCAAAGAATATACCCTCCAAAACTCTTACAACTAGTAAGTGGGTTCAGAAGGTCTCAGGATATATAAGGTAAACACAAAATCAAATGCATTTCTATATACTAGCAATAAACATGTGGATAGCTAAATTAATAATATAATACCATTTACAATGGCTCAAGAAAGACCCTAAATTCTTAGGCATAAATCTAAGAAAACATGTACAGAACTTATACACAGAAAGCTACAAAACACTGGTATTTCCAAAAAATACAAATAGCTAATTATTCTAGCTATTATCCTAGAAAGACCAACTTTCCCCCCATGGAGCTGCATAGGCATCTTTAAAAGTGAAAGTGAAAGTCACTCAGTCATGCCCAACTCATTGCAACTCCATGGACTATACAGTCCATGGAATTCTCCAGGCCAGAATACTGGAGTGGGTAGCCTTTTCCTTCTCCAGGGGATCTTCCCAACCCAGGGATTGAACCCAGGTCTCCCACATTGCAGGTGGATTCTTTACCAGCTAAGCCACAGGGGAAGTCCCATGGAGCTGCATAGGCACTTTTAGAAAAAAAAAAAAAAATTGATGACACATGCATTATGACCTCTTTTTGGACTTGATTCTGTTTATTGACTTCATTTTATCCTCATACCAACAGACCATTCTATCTTAATTACTGGGGCTTCATACACGTTTTGAAATCTGGAAATGCAAGAGATGTTTTCTTTGTCTTATTCAAGGTTTATGCTAGGTTTTTGCACTTCCACATAAGTTATACAATAGCTTCTACCACAAGAGATTGAGGTAATTTGCTTGGGATTGTGTTGAATTTATGAATTCATTTAGGACAATTGACATCTTAACATATGGAGTCTTTGGATCCATAGCCTCTTTATTTATGTCCTCTCTAATTTCTTTCATTAATGTTAAGATTTTTGTAGAGGACATGCATTGTTGCTGTTGTTTAGTCTCTATCATGTCCAACTCTTTGTGACCCCATGGACTGTAGCCTGCCAGGCTCCTCTATCAATGGGACTTTCCAGGCAAGAATACTGGAGTGGGTTGCCATTCCCATCTCTAGGGGATCTTCCCAACTGAGGGGTATTTTCTACATGTACAAACATGTGATGTGTAAATAAAAATAATCCACCTGGTTGGCAGGCAGACTCTTTACCACAGAGCCACCTGGGAAGCAAGGCTACTTGCTATAGATATAACAATTTTATTTTTTTTTCATATAACTTTTTTACCTTTAATTGACCTAAATACCCAGCATCAAATCCAGAGCTAGGGTTAACTGGGTTAAGAAAAATGTGAATACAGGGAATTAATTATGCTCTGAAATGGCCAGAACAGAGCTAGATATCTGTCAATATGAGAACAGATTCAATTCAACAGCCAAATAGATGGTACCAACCTCTTGTTTGGGGTTTTGAAAACACTATTTCATTGAGCAGCCTTAGGAAATGGTCTTTCCTGATACCAGTGTCTGTAGGTGGCAAGGACTGGTCACCACTGAGTACCAGGCCATGATTTATGTTAGTTACCCCAGACCTCAGAAGTGAGGACATTTCTCATCTCCCTAAAATGATCTGTGATTTTTTTCTCCCAAATCAAAACTATTCTAGAGTTACTGAAGAGGAATCAAGAAGAGGACTTGCATACCTTATATTAAATTAGTTCCCAAGCATTTGATAAATGACATCTTAATTGCATTTTCTAATGCTTTTGCTAGAATCTAGAAATAAAATTGATTTTTGTGTTTGGTGACTGTATCAATGCACTAATATGTTCTAGTTCTTACAGTTTGTTTAGAGGTACTTTGTATTTTCTACATGTATAAACTTATGATCTGTAAATTAAAATAGTTTTAATTTGCTTCTCCTTTTCAAACTTAATACATCTTATTTCCTTTCCTGGTTTGATCCCATGCCCTCCATTAGGACAGTGAATAGAAGTAGATAGTCTACCTGTCTTGTTTGTAATCCTATAGGGAATAATATTGACTTTGATATTTTCAATGATACCCTTTATTAGATTTGGGAATTTCTCTTTTATTTTTGGATTGTTGGGAGTATTCATCATACTTACTCCCATAACTCCCATCATAAATACATACAAAAGAGACGTTAGCCTTTCAGCAAATTCTCTTGATTATTTGAAAGTAAATTAAGTACATAATTTTGGTTTTCATCAAGCAAAGGAAGATAACCTCACCTCATATGGTCAAGATATAATCTTCTAAAATTAAAAATTCTGAAAAGAGGCAATAGGCTAGAAAACTTATTTTTAGATTCTCCATATATTTTTGGTTTTCAATATTATTTAAAATGACACTTTGAAGTGTTTTGTACAATCTTCTAAAAAATAAAGTCAAAGAAACCAACAAACAAAATGTTCATGCTAGTTTTCTTCTGCCTTTTGCTAATATAATAAAATAATATATTCTTACATAGCTTAAATGAATTCATTTTCATTTGTTCCTATATTTTCAGTAATAGTGGGTGTTGACTTGTGTGTGCATGTGATCCGCCCAAGAGAGAACTTCCAAAGAATATTTGTGATTATTTGTTAAATAAATAAGCGTGATTACCATGATATTTATTTCCATATCATTAGTTTATTTTCCTAAAAATGACACTTTGGATGTTTGTTATCTTTTTCTTGAATTTTGTCCATCAGACAAATTTATCCTGTTGGAGTCTTTTGTTTCTGTTCATAATATAATAAAATAATAATTTCAAGAGTTAAATGAAACTTTCATTTGTTCCTATATTTTCAGTAATAGTGGGTTTGACTGTGTCCTGTGATGGCAGAGAGGGACTCAGTCTTTTAATATTTGGGATTCTTCAGGCAAGAATGACTGGAGTGTGATTATCATGATATTTATTTCCATATCATTAGTTTAATTTTCCTCCATCCTAGAGTTGGGATGTTTATTATCTGTTCTTGAATTTTGTCCACAAATATAACCCTCTGTTTATCCTGTTGGACTGTCTTAAAAAGCTTTCACCCATAGGATTGAAAGATTGCTTTTAGAATAATTTCAAGAGTTGCTCAGCATAACTTCTTTCACTAAGTTCATGAGTAACAGCTCATCTACTCATTCAGAAAACAGATAACTCTTGAGTGCTTTATATGTAGCAACTTCTCTTTATAAACATTGAATAACCTTAAAATATGGGAAGGTTAAAGACAAAAGGAAAACTACAAAGAAGCCAACAACTGAGGATCATAATGGGGGTATGACAAAATAAAGGAGCCAAAAATAATTAAAATCTTTTGTGGAGCGGTATAGAACTAAGAAAACACAGCTGAGTACAGAGGTGGTACAACTACGATGTGTGTGTTCTCAGTCATGTCCAGCTCTTGGGACACCATGGACTGTAGCCCACCCCCTCCTCTGTCCATGGATTTACCCAGGCAAGAACACTGGAGTGGGCAGCCATTTCCTTTACCAGAGGATATTCCTGATCCAGGGATCAAACCACCATTGCTTACATTGCAGGTGGATTCTTTACCGGCTGAGCCACCAGGGATATTTACCTTTCAAATGAGGAACTTTTCAAAAGGTTGACTTCTGGTGGGAGTTTAGCTCTGCAGTTTGTTTATTCAGTCACAAGAGGGGGCTGCTTTATTTGGAAACAGTGGTCCTTTCTGGCTATAAAGGAAAGGAGACATGTTTTCCATCGATGTTCCACAGAAAAGTGAAGAAAAATGACAGATTTTCATTGTCTTTCAATAAACTGATTTTATAGTCCTTTGTTGAGTGCATGTGGTCAAGGGTTCAGGGTGTCATAGCCTTATAGCCTAAACCTTTTCCATGTACCTCCCTAAACACTGCTTTCCCAATTCCCACCCTTGGTTAACTCTTCCCTTCTCTATTCCTTATGCTCTTTTCTCTTCACTCCTCTTTTTCTGCCAGGATCACCCACCTCCACCCTTCTCCACCCCAGATAGTTTGCTTTCCCTTCTGTCTTTTCTCTCAGTGTCTGCATCCTTGGTGCAGAACACCTACAAACCTGGGCACAGAGGGCATAAGGATTAAGGACAATTGTTCAAGGAGGATGAGGAGAATACCATCCTTGTCATCAGTTACTATATCAAGAACCGATGCATTGAGAAATGTCTGCCTAGATGGAGACAGATGCATGATTCCAAGGACATTTTCAGGATGCTGAGCTCCAATGTCCAAGCTCAAGATGTTTAGCTTTCTGTCTCAATGTTTCTAATATCTCCTGTCCCTCAGAACAACCACAGACTACTTTGAAATCTCACATACATTTACTAGAACATGGATGGAAATTTTCATCTCTTTACAATATCAGATCAGATCAGTCAATCAGTCATGTCCGACTCTTTGTGATCCCATGAATCGCAGCACGCCAGGCCTCCCTGTCCATCACAAACTCCCGGAGTTCACTCAGACTCATGTCCATGGAGTCAGTGATGCCATCCAGCCGTCTCATCCTCTGTTGTCCCCTTCTCCTCTTGCCCCCAATCCCTCCCAGCATCAGAGTCTTTTCCAATGAGTCAACTCTTCGCATGAGGTGGCAAAAGTTCTGGAGTTTCAGCTTTAGCACCAGTCCTTCCAAGGAAATCCCAGGGCTGATGTCCTTCAGAACGGACTGGTTGGATCTCCTTGCAGTCCAAGAGAGTCTCAAGAGTGTTCTCCAACACCACAGTTCAAAAGCATCAATTCTTTGGCACTCAGCCTTCTTCACAGTCCAACTCTCACATCCATACATGACCACAGGAAAAACCATAGCCTCGACTAGACAAACCTTTGTTGGCAAAGTAATGTCTCTGCTTTTGAATATGCTATCTAGGTTGGTCATAACTTTCCTTCCAAGGAGTAAGCATCTTTTAATTTTAAGGCTGCAATCCACATCTGCAGTGATTTGGGAGCCCAGAAAAATAAAGTCTGACACTGTTTCCACTGTTTCCCCATCTATTTCCCATGAAATGATGGGACCGGATGCCATGATCTTTGTTTTCTGAATGTTGAGCTTTAAGCCAACTTTTTCACTCTCCACTTTCACTTTCATCAGGAGACAGGGATCAAGACCATCCCCATGGAAAAGAAATGCAGGAAAGCAAAATGGCTGTCTGGGGAGGCCTTACAAATAGCTATGAAAAGAAGAGAAGTGAAAAGCAAAGGAGAAAAGGAAAGATACAAACATCTGAATGCAGAGTTCCAAAGAATAGTAAGAAGAGATAAGAAAGCCTTCTTCAGTGATCAATTAGAGGAAAACAACAGAATGGGAAAGACTAGGGATCTCTTCAAGAAAATCAGAGACACCAAAGGAACATTTCATGCAAAGATGGGCACAGTAAAGGACAGAAATGGTATGGACCTAACAGAAGCAGAAGATATTAAGAAGAGATGGCTAGAACACACAGAAGAACTATACAAAAAAGATCTTCACAACCCAGATAATCACGATGGTGTGATCACTGACCTAGAGCCAGACATCCTGGAATGTGAAGTGAAGTGGGCCTGACTTCTGAAAGCATCACTCTGAACAAAGCTAGTGGAGGTGATGGAATTACAGTTGAGCTATTCCAAATCCTGAAAAATGATGCTGTGAAAGTGCTGCACTCAATATGCCAGCAAATTTGGAAAACTCAGCAGTGGTCACAGGACTGGAAAAGATCAGTTTTCATTCCAATCCCAAAGAAAGGCAATGCCAAGGAATGCTCAAACTTTCACAATTGCACTCATCTCACATGCTAGTAAAGTAATGCTCCAAATTCTTGCCAGGCTTCAGCAATATGTGAACCATGAACTTCCTGATGTTCATGCTGGTTTTAGAAAAGGCAGAGGAACCAGAGATCAAATTGCCAACATCCACTGGATCATTGAAAAGGAAGAGAGTTCCCAGAAAAACATCTATTTCTGCTTTATTGACTATGCCAAAGCCTTTGACTGTGTGGATCACAATAAACTGTGGAAAATTCTGAAAGAGATGGGACCAGACCACCTGATCTGCCTCTTGAGAAAATGCATTGAAGCAACAGTTAGAACTGGACATGGAACAACAGACTGGTTCCAAGGAGGAAAAGGAGGATAAATCAAGGCAATGTCCATTGTCACCCTGTTTATTTAACTTATATGTTTGCAGAGTATTTGAGAAATGCTGGGCTGGAAGAAACACAAGCTGGAATCAAGATTTGGGAGAAATATCAATAACCTCAGATTTAGATGACACCACCATTATGGAGAAAGGGAAGAGGAACTAAAATCTCTTTACAATATAGAGCTCAGTAAAGCTTTCTGGGATTAAACAATGTTTTCCACAAGCTTCACGGAGCATCAGAAAATTTCTTTGAAGAAGAAATGATAGAACACAGGTTCTGGATAGACACACCATTGTGATTGGTGTTCCTTTTCCAGAGCCAGACTTTAAACTTCACAAGGGATAGCAGTCAGCACCCTGTGAGTTGGGGATGTCTTGCCTTCTTTGCAGGATGTGACTAAAACAGGGCAGGAAGACCTAGACAAGGAACTGCTTGATCATTGGCTGACAGATCCTGGCAACAACACACTGCAACAGATACCTGCACTGGTTGTAAGTCTCTAACAGCAGCAGTTGTGTCTGTTCTCTGGAAACAAGCCTAGGAGCAGACACAAGTGTGAGCTCTGAGCCCACAATCCTGGTTTGTCCTTGAAGTATGAGGCTGGTGATTGGAGTAACTGTTTTTCTGACCTTGGGTAAGTGTTCTACAAGGGATGACTTTGAGGCCAAGGGACCATAAAGCATCACTTGCTCTCTACTCTTCTTCCTGTGTTTTATTCAGCATTATAGCAATGGAATTGAGAACAGATCTATGCATTTGCTAGTGAGCACAAACTTCTACATGACAGATTAATTCATAGCCATGATCCGGAAGAGACTTTAGCAGTAAGCAGGTTGGAAGAAATCTCTGGGGTTATTGAGCCAAGGACCCTGGGATAAAGCCTGTAGAGTTCTCAGATTCTTGCCATGTGTCTTTGGTCCCTATATAATAAGCACCAATAATATTTCTCAGGACATAGATAAAAACACTGGAGTAGGGGGTAGGTCCAGACAGTTTGGGGAGTGTTGTGCCCTTGATCCACAGAATTACACTGATTTGTTGTCAGGGGATAATTTTATTTTCTTGACCCTTTAGGGACTGTGATTGATGCTAAGACCACCCAGCCTGGCTCCATGGATTGTGCTGAAGGAGAGGATGTAAACCTGCCTTGTAACCACTCTACCATTGGTGGAAATGACTATATACATTGGTATCGGCAAAATCCCAATCAGAGTCCACAGTATGTCATTCATGGCTTATGAGGCACAGTGAACAGCAGCATGGCCTCTCTGACCATAGCTTCAGACAGAAAGTCCAGCACCTTGGTCCTGCCCCAGGTCACCCTGAGAGACACCGCTGTGTACTACTGCATCCTGAGAGAGGCACACTGGGACAGACGGGGCTGCACCTGTGCAGTATCTCTGGTGGGAAGATGGGGGGGGGGCAGAGTTGGGGGAGCAGTCACAAGAGCAAATCTAGAGTCATCTGGAAGGAGAATCAGAAGAGCAGTAAGACATGAGGGAAATGAAGGGAAGGGAAATGGAAGAAGATGGATAAAGAAAAGAAGAGAAAGAGGACAAGGAAGAAGTGCTTCATTGGTTGATGTGGCTATGAATGATAAGGAAACTAAGAATCATAATTTTAACACAGGAATAAAGTGAAGAGGTATTAATAGTTTGTCATGGCTCCTCCTTGTGTCAATAAAATGTTGGTTTCAGTGTATTAAAGATGAAAAGATAAGGAAAACACAAATAATTCTCCTGTTCCAAAGGCTTCTTTCATTTGGACCCAGGACAAATCCATACTCAGAAATGCATATTATTACAGTTTTTCACTTGCAGATTGATCTTACTCAGAGAAAAATCTGAAATGTTATTTTGTTATTACTCTAGAACACATGTTTGTGATAAAAAAATTTTTAAGGAAACAAAAACTAAGTGAATATTTATTTTTAATCTGTCTAGAAGTTCTGCCTCTATAAAGAGTTTTCATCATTTTCTATATTCTCTAAGCAGCACATAGATCCATCTCATCATAAAAGTCTCAGGCAGAGCAAAAGTGAAGGCTCATAGCTGTATCTCCTTCATTCCACCAAATGAAGGAGATTCCTCCCACTGTCCTTTTCTAACAGTTTAATGTATATCATATCAGCCTGTTTATTTCAATTACATATATTTTTGCACAGTTCCCCAGGTGAAAGGTTTCCCTGATGAAAGGCTTCCCCTTGATGAAAATGAAAGAGGAGAGTGAAAAGGTTGGCTTAAAACTCATCATTCAAAAAACTAAGATCATGGCATCCAGTCCCATCATTTCATGGCAAATAAATGGGGAAACAATCAAACAGTGAGAGACTTTATTTTGGGGGGCTCAAAAATCACTGCAGATGGTGACTGCAGTCATGAAATTAAAAGATGCTTGCTCCTTGAAAGAAAAGCTATGACCAACCTAGATAGCATATTAAAAAGCACTGACATTACTTTGGTGACAAAGGTCCGTCTAGTCAAAGCTATGGTTTTTCCAGTAATCATGTATTGGTGTGAGAGTTGGACTATAAAGAAAGCTGAGTGCCGAAGAATTGATGCTTTTGAACTGTGGTGTTGGAGAAGACTTTTGGGAATCCCTTGGACTGCAAGGAAATCAAACCAGTCCATCCTAAAGGAAATCAGTCCTGAATATTCATTGGAAGGATTGATGCTGAAGCTGAAGCTCCAGTACTTTGGCCACCTGATGCGAAGAACTGACTCATTTGAAAAGACCCTGATGCTGGGAAAGATTGAAGGTAGGAGGAGAAGGAAATGACAGAGGATGAGATGGTTGGATGGCATCACTGACTCAATGGACATGAGTTTGAGCAAGCTCCGGAAGTTGGTGATGGACAGGGAAGCCTGGCCTGCTGCAGTCCATGGGGTTGCAAAGAGTCGGACACGACTGAGCCACTGAACTGAATTGAACC